>NC_059297.1:7034410-7039410 GCF_017591435.1 Portunus trituberculatus | reverse complement strand
AGAGAGAGAGAGAGAGTCATGGATCTCAAACTCTTCCACCTCTCATTCAACATACTAGAGTCACCTCACTTCTCTAGCCTACCTCTTCCTCCTCTTATTTCCACATCCAGCCACCCAGTGACATCCGTAGAGTTTTTGAGTTGTGTATTGACTGTTTTGCATTAACTCTGTTTTAACGTGAGAGCGACACTGGCCTAGATTTACTTAAAAGTAGTTGAAAAAGGCACAATACAGTCACAAACTAAAGGGCTTTTTCGTAATCAGATTTTATAACATTCAGAGCAGTATAGTTTGTTTGGAACATATATTTAAATAATAAGCGGATGATTTCTTAATTTTTTGAGCTACAAATGTAAATAGGATGCCTTAGTACAAAAAATAGGTGTCCTAAAAATTGGTATGGTGATTTGAGAACAAGAAGCACATGTAGCACTGAAATACTAACTTCCATCACTAAAGAAAGGTAAATAATATCTGTAACTGGAGTTACTTGATATTTTTACATTTAGTTAGATGGAAGAAGTCAGGGAAAAATTCATAAACCATCAAAATCTTTAATTCCACCACTAGAAGTAAGGAATGCATTTGGAGTCCCTTATGAAGAAAAGGTAGTGTTTGATTAAGAAGCATACAACATCAACCTGCTAAGTTCAGAGTTCTTATTTTTTTTCTAAAGAACTTTTTTTTGTGTGGGAAGGGGCGAGCTTGTGATGAGGCAATTTTATTGATTTCCATCTTAGCTTTTCTCCAACTTCACAAGCAGTGAATTCAAAAGGCAAATGCTCACACATGAATGCACGTTTATCACCTTGTGCATGTGTATGAGAGAGAGAGAGAGAGAGAGAGAGAGAGAGAGAGAGAGAGAGAGAGAGAGAGAGAGGTGCAGGGAGGGAGGACAGAGAAAGAGAATGGGGTGTCGCGATGCCTGTCTGTATGAAGGATGAGTCGCTACCAGGTGTGGTGAATGTGGTGATACAAACTCATAATGATGACGAATTGGAAATAGGGACGGTGTTGATGGTCATGATTATGATGTTGACTCTTGGGTTGGCACTGTGGTGCGTGCTTGTAATAATGATGGCACCCGTGAGTGGAGGGATGACGAGTAGTAATTCTGATAATGGAGATTGCAGTGTTAATAATGATGATTGCAGGATTGGTGTTGGGAATCGCAATGTTGTGTTAGGTGACACAGAGATTGGCAAATGGTCCTTGGTATTGAGTTGCTGTTGGCTGTGATGGTCAAGATGAAAGATTTAACAGTCGTGGATGAGCTGGCAGTCTGTGGTTGTTTTGTCACCTTGTGTAACATTTATGTTCCTCGGTTCCTTTCTCTGTGGTCATCACATGTCCACGCGGGAAAGCGGTTCACTCACACACTTATCAAATATTTGAACAATCACTCATTCACACATTTCAAGCTTCCTAACACTGCTTCCATGTAAGTCTTATTATACTACACTCATATCAAGGTAAAACATCGCGGATCTTTACAAGCTCCCCTCCCCATAACCGGCACAAAGCAGTCATCCTGAGGCCATTGTGTCATCAGAATAGGTCCTCAGGAGAGAAAAATAATTTTAAAAAATCTTAGGCGGATTTTCAGCAAATTAATATCCTTGGCAGCATTTAATACCTTTACGAGCGAGTGAACCGCCATTAATCCGAAGTTTTCCTAATTAAACTGTGACTCCTTGGCCATCATTAACGTTGTCTTCTTTATGAGTAGCAGGCGGTAGGCAACATGCAACCTGGCGTGACATTAATTTAAGCCACTTAACGTCTATCAGCCAATCTGCAGGTAACTATTTTTGTTTGCATGCAGAGGTGCGAATTTCGCGTTATGCCGAGACTGGTGTTTGTGGCATACAGTGCTGACGAGAAAAATGCAAAAAGTATGTGTATATATTTTCTTCCAGATGTCAATCGTGACTCCTCAGCCATCTGTGAATAGTGATACTTGAATGTGACACCTTACCTTGAGTCCCTGCACGACATGGTTGCAGTGCTGCTGTGGGACTTCGTCAGTGATGGTCACCAGCAGGCCCTCGTATCCATTGTTTACAAGACGGAGATCACCACTTAATGTGCCCCACACACACACCACGCTCACCACCACCACAAGTGTAACAAATCTGACTGGCATGATCACTCTCCTTGTCCAATACCATCTCTAGGCTCAAACACAATGATTATCAAAACCACGGTGAGTCATCCTGATGCTCTCAAATTTGGAAAGCCATTGATTTACATTTATTTTCACAAAGAAAGTTTTCATATCATAAATTTTTGGAGCGCAGAACATTTCAGTTCTATCAATTTGCCCTACACTTGTAGCACACTCCTGAGAGAGCAATGTGTCAGGCCTCAGAGAAGTCACAGCAGGAGAACAAGAGCGCTGGCTACTCCAGGAAACTCACAAGCGGTGGGGAGCGCAGGAGCTGCTGACACGTCCGTCACCGTCAGCGGTTGCTCCCCAACTGCTGCAAGAGCAGCAAGACACCCACGCCCACATCCTCACAGCCTCTCTTACGGTCCTACTTTTCCGGCTCGCCGCCGCTTACACGACCACTTTCTTGTGTTGGTCCCCTTGTTAATCATCCTAGTCTGGCCCCAAAGAGCTATTCTCAACCACCACCACCAACATCTTCTCACTCTCCTCCTTATACTATTTCATCATCTTTATTTTCTATATTATATCATAGTGTGTGTGTGTGTGTGTGTGTGTGTGTGTGTGTGTGTGTGTGTGTGTGTGTCTGTGTGTGTGTGTGTGTGTGTGATAATAATAATAATAATGATGATAATAATAATAATAATATACGGTTTATTAATTTGGCAGTGCAACAAAAATTTACACTCAAAAAAATGTACAGGGGGGAACATTAAAACAATGAAATGCTTAACCTAACTATGGATCTAACTTAACCAAGAATTTACTTATTGATTTATTTATTTATGGCTCGCACCATAGTGGGCACCGCGCTAAGGTGGTACCGGTCAGTGCGTGGTGCTCTTAAGGGCGCCACGTGATTCTGGTGTCGGGTGGCGCGGGCAGGGAGAGGCACGTCTGAGGGTAGCAGGTGGCGGAGACGTGGATGATGCAGGAGAACTTCCCCAAATTTTTTCAAGGCTTCCTGGTGTCTTGTGGCCAGCCTCGACAGACTCAGGCAGGTCAGGGCGTCCTCGTAGGACCTGTAGGCAGGCCCAAGGATGACCCTGAACGCCCTCTTCTGAACCCTCTCCAGCTGTTGTCGTTGTGTGAGGTTCAGGGAGGAGGACCACGCTGGGGAGGCGTACATGAGCTTAGGGAGTATAAAGGAAGTGTGTGTGTGTGTGTGTGTAATTCACTGTTTGATCTGCTGTAGTCTCTGATGAGACAGCCAGACGTTACCCTACGGAACGAGCTCAGAGCTCATTATTTCCGATCTTCGGATAGGCCTTAGACCAGGCACACACCACACACCGGGACAACAAGGTCACAACTCCTCGATTTACAGCAGGTACCCACTCACTGCTAGGTGAACAGAGGCTACACGTGAAAGGAGACACACCCAAATATCTCCACCCGGCCGGGGAATCGAACCCCAGTCCTCTGGCTTGTGAAGCCAGCGCTCTAACTACTGAGCTACTGGGCCGTGTGTGTGTGTGTGTGTGTGTGTGTGTGTGTGTGTGTGTGTGTAATTCACTGTTTGATCTGCTGCAGTCTATGACAAGACAGCCAGACGTTACCCTACGGAACGAGCCTCAGAGCTCATTATTTCCGATCTTGGGATAGGCCTGAGACCAGGCACACACCACACACCGGGACAACAAGGTCACAACTCCTCGATTTACATCCCGTACCTACTCACTGCTAGGTGAACAGGGGCTACGTGAAAGGAGACACACCCAAATATCTCCACCCGGCCGGGAATCGAACCCCGGTCCTCTGGCTTGTAGAAGCCAGCGCTCTAACCACTGAGCTACCGGGCCGTGTGTATGTGTGTGTGTGTGTGCGCGCGCGCGTCTCTCTCTCTCTCTCTCTCTCTCTCTCTCTCTCTCTCTCTCTCTCTCTCTCTCTCTCTCTCTCTCTCTCTCTCTCTCTCTCTCTCTCTCTCTCTCTATATATATATATATATATATATATATATATATATATATATATATATATATATATATATATATATATATATATATATATATATATATATATATATATATATATATATATATATATATATATATATATATATATATATATATATATATATATATATATATATATATATATATATATATATATATATATATATATATATATATATATATATATATATATATATATAGGGGCAGGTAGTGCCCTGAGTAAGACTAAACAGGTGATCATGAGAGTAGAGAAGGATTGTTTCTTCATGTTCTGTGTTGTCGGTTTACAGTGATACACAGTATACAAATATAAGAAACATAAAAACAGGAAAATAAGGGAAGATTCAAGAAGCCAAAAATAAATATGCGTGGCAGTCTCCATATAAGACATATCTTTCTATTTTTTCCACAATCTTCGTCACTCATAATTTTGGCTGACCCTGCTTAAAAGTTCTCTACTGGAACGGCAACATTATAGAAAGAAACTGAACAAAATCCATTCACCCAGGAGTAGTGAAATATTTTGAAAGGAGTAGCACGGAAGGAATGGTGATAGAAGATGCACATACTGAGAACAACAGTACGTCAAATATTGTCTCACTCCAGAATGTTCTGAAACGTATATCGTGTTCATGTAGGTTATGTAATATTAGGGAAGGATCTTATGCCTGATGTTTTGTAGAGGAACAATTACGTTGCATTTTGTTTTATTTAATTTTTTTTATTAGTAAAAGCGTTAGCATTTCAAGCAGAACATATTTGCTTCAGTATCGGAAATACATAGTTACGTGAGTTGATCCCTAGGAAGGCAACCAAAAAAATTCCAGTGATGACTGAACCCACAACATCCTTAACCAGAAGCAGTTTAAAACACT
>NC_059297.1:7021910-7024410 GCF_017591435.1 Portunus trituberculatus | reverse complement strand
AGCAGCCAGCTCCCATATAGAAGTAAAAAGTTGTTCTTTGTCACTGTTGCTGAACTTTTTGTCTTCTGTGGTGTCTATTAGATAGGTTTCTGGTCATGTCGTCTTTCCAGAGAGACTTGAACTCTCGCCAGAACTTTCTGGGGTCCCGTTGGTGGGCAGCTAGGCTGGCCAGCCTTCTTCCGCAGTGCTCTCTTGCCTCAGTCTGTCGTGAGTTCTGCAGTGCCTTGGGGCTGCCCTAAGTTTGTAGGTCGTCTGTGGAATATGTCGGTCTGCTGTAGTCCTTACAGTAGTCATCCATGTCTCTAGTGCTTCGTTTATATCCTCCAGGTAACCAAAAGCGATATCTGTAAGATCTTTCATCCGAAGAACATCGTCGTCTTTGAAGGAGTCCCAGTTAGTTTTGTGAAAGTTAAAGGTTTGAGGACTAGGAATTAGTAGAGGGGAAGTGGAGATGTCAAGGATGATAGGAATGTGGTCACTAGTTGTCAGGGGTCCTGGTGAAAGAGAATAGTGCAGGAAATTGACCCTGTTGGTGATAGCAATGTCAGGTGAAGACGAAACATTATAGTTATAAAATGTGGGGAAATGAGGGCCGATGTGGCAAGCTGTGTGTCGTCGGAAATAGTCAACGATGTCCCTCCCTACTTGGTTTGTGGTTGTATACCCGAGGTAGGTATATCGAGCGTTGAGGTCTCCCCACAAGGAAAACTGGCGTCTGTATGTGTAGAAGTCGAAGAAAATCTGGGTGGGGTAAGGAAGGTCGTCGAAGGAGGAGGTAGCTGGTGGCAATAAGGATGGTTCCATCTGGTGTGTCAGTCTCTAGTGTGTCAGTCTCTAATGCTAGAGTCTCGGAGAGAAAGTTATCTTCGATTCTGTGGCGTAGTCGGCATTTAATGGCTATAGCTACCCTGTCATTTAAAGCGTTACTAAAATTTCGTTTGTATACTCGAAATCCAGGAACCTTAAGTCTCATGTTGTCACTTAGTCCGTGGCTGTTAACGAGAATGATGTCAGGGTCATAATGTCTGTAAGTGTTGATGAGGTCATACTTACGATTTTCCCAGGAGAGAACGTTGTGCTGAATTACACGAAATCGAGGCATTACTCACGTGCAGGATATCTACCGTAAAGCATATCTCCTAGAATTTGACGGGAGTCATTCTTGATCCTTTCGAAGTATTCGGGAGAGCAAACTGTCCAGGTGTGGAGGGACGCCAGGTTTTCCTTGACATAGTTCAGGATCCTGTGCTTCATCTCGGGAGGCCCGGTGTGGCTCAGAACCAGACTCCCAGTACGGATGCACTAGTCGAACTCGGTGCGCGTGTTGGGTGTTTTCCTCCTCTTGCTCCTTGCGAAGAAGCCGAATCGGATTACACCTTGGTCGAGAGAGCCTTGGTCCGAGTCTTCCGTCTCCACCTCGGTGGAATCTGAAGAAAAGGAAGCCATGGAAGTGGCGTCATCAAGGTGGGCAGATGCAGCGAAAAAAGCGTAAAGCCGCAGTATTACTATCGTGGGGGGTAAGCAGAGCAAACTGCCAGCACAGTAGACAGAGGGGTGGCAGAGAGACAGCGAGTTGCTGTCTCATAGTCCTCATTCTCAAGCCCATGAGGTAACAGGGAGCGGGTGAAGGCAGAGGTGGCAAGGCAGTGAAGCATATAGTGGGGGAGGGTAAAAACCTCCAAAGCAAGACAGTGAGGGCAAGGGGGGGAACACCCTGCAGCGGTGTCTGAGGAGGCTTATATTGGGGTGGCGATACTCAGGTCCGCGTAGGTTTATTCAGCGCGTCTTGTGATTGGATGGTAGTTGAGGAGCGCTGACGCTTTTGAGTGTAGGAAGGATTTAAAGATCTCTGGTTTGGTGATTCATGAATGGCTTCTTCTGGGCTATGTATATTGCTTCTAGGAATGTTAGTCTGCGTTTTTCTCTTTCTTTGTCCAGCACCGTAGTGCCTGTTACAAGGACATGTCGGGTGGGGGCTCGCTGGTGGTGTTTGTTGTAGTGTTCGTGGATGGCTCTATTTTTGAGGTGGCAGGTTAGTCTTCTTGACAAGGAAGTCCTTGTCATCCTGATATATGTGTGAGCTCTACAATTCTCACTGTTGCATTTGTGTTCGTAGATGGCGTGGTCTTCCTGTGTTGTAGACTTCTCGTTAGTTTCTTTGTCTTTTGATCAGTAGCTGGGACGTTTTCTTGAGTGGTAGTAGATTATTAGTTTGATGGTGGTGTCAGGTCGGGTAAGAGTTACATTTTTCTTCACGATTTCCTTGACGGCTTGTTTCTCCTCCTTCATTGTTGGGGTTGGTGGGGGTGTGATATTTATTGATGGCTGTCCTGATCGTGAAGAAAAATAAATAAATAAATAAAATTGATTAATTAATTAAAAAAAAAAAAAAAAAATATATATATATATATATATATATATATATATATATATATATATATATATATATATATATATATATATATATATATATATATATATATATATATATATATATATA
>NC_059297.1:7004410-7016910 GCF_017591435.1 Portunus trituberculatus | reverse complement strand
GAGAGAGAGAGAGAGAGAGAGAGAGAGAGAGAGAGAGAGAGAGAGAGAGAGAGAGAGAGAGAGAGAGAGAGAGAGAGAGAGAGAGAGAGAGAGAGAGAGAGAGAGAGAGAGAGAGAGAGAGAGAGAGAGAGAGAGAGAGAGAGAGAGAGAGAGAGAGAGAGAGAGAGAGAGAGAGAGAGAGAGAGAGAGAGAGAGAGAGAGAGAGAGAGAGAGAGAGAGAGAGAGAGAGAGAGAGAGAGAGAGAGAGAGAGAGAGAGAGAGAGAGAGAGAGAGAGAGAGAGAGAGAGAGAGAGAGAGAGAGAGAGAGAACTCTCTAAGCTGCAGAATATACCTCGCCTGTGGCCCGCCAGTGTTGCCAATTTAGAGGGAAAGGTAAAATGGAGAGAATAGAGAAGGCGGACGGCGTGTTCAGTGCCTCTTGGTAATCAACATTAACCGGGAACAGCCGAGCTAAATGAAGCAAAGGGGGAAGGGAAGAAGTGAGTAGCTGTTGAGGAAAGGAAAGGGACAGGGGTAGGAAAGATGGAAAGGTAGGAGGGAAAGGTGTGTGTGTGTGTGGGGGGTGCGTGCGTGCGTGCGTGCGTGCGTGTGTTATGGAAAATGAAGAGAAAGAGGAGGAGCAGGAGGAGAATAAGAAAGAATACTAGGAAGAAGACTGACGAGTATACACAGGAGAGACGAGTTACAGGACCCCTTGCGTCTTATGACAAGGTCACTCGTTTACTGTACTACATCTACAGAAGCTGTATACTTAGTAGGAAGTAAGGATAGAACAGATGAAGCGCCTCCTCTCCCACCACTCTCTTGCGTTACCCGGCAAGAAATAAAACGAAAAATACACCCCGATTGCTGAGAAAGACAATCGGGGAAATTTATACAGAAAAGCTGGAAAAAAAAGTAGTACTAATGTAACTACTACTATCGCTAGGAAAAAGAGATATCTAGGGTAACTACTACTAGCGCTAAGAAAATAAATGTAGGTAGGAGGAGGAGGAGTAGGAGAAGGAGGGAGATGAAAAGGAGAGAGAAGAAGAACAGGAAGACAAAGGAGGAGGACAAAATAATGAAGTAAGAAGAGGAGGAGGAGAAGGAGATGGATTTTGGAATTACATTATCCTTGCTTGCGGGTATAGCTTGCGTGTGTGTAAATATGTATTTTTATGTGGCATTGACGTATGGTGGCCTCGCCTGAAGATACAGAACCACAGACCACAAACCTCAAACACTTCAGTGCTGACGAACACGAGTCAAAGAATTTACCACATTACAACTTAAGCTAGATAAAAAAAAAAAATGTTACCTATAAGTTTACGCTTTTAATTAAAAAGAAGTACATGAATGGAGCGACCTTTTCTGCCGAAGTGTGAGTGAATGTATTCTATACTTAGAAGGTGTTGCCATTGGAGGAGGACAATGTTGGGTTTAGGAACAAAGTGAGGTCTAGGGTCGGATCACTCACACCTTCACCGCCGGCATACGACTTTTACTCCTCGCTGCTTGATGATATTGGAGCGCACTGCATACCTCCGCACGTCTTCCCTTAAGACTGCGTCCCATTCAACACTATGTGAGGTGACCGTGCCACGAATCAGTATGACTTGCAGAAAAAATAAATAAATAAATATCTAACTATCGTGTAACATCGTGTAAAAAAAAAAAAGAAATTCTGGAGACGTAAAACATCGAGTGGCAGTCTCGGGCGTATCGTGGTGTCGTATATTTTTTCCCGTTTCATCCTAAAAAAAAATAGTGCATGGGAAGGGCCATGTTGCATGGGAGGCGATGCTGTGACGTTGGTGGATGCTGCTGTGAAACTATATGACGGCCAGGTGTGGGCGTACAATCTATATACATGCGTGAATTCCAGAAAAAAGTCGTGTTGTGCTCATGTTTGTCGGGCGGCATTCGTGTAATTCGATAATTTATCGTCCTGTGATTATCTGTGATCGTTGAACATCGTACTGTTATCGATGTACCTTCATGTAACCTCTTTTCTTAATCGTGTGGGTTGTGTGGTCATTAAGCTACTGTCGTACTGGATTTGTGAAAAATTACTGATAGCAACTCGGTATATCGTTAGATGGTTGTCCTAAGATCGATCGGCATATTCTTAGTGATATCGTGTGCCCATCTTACAGCTGTCGTGCGGTGTTCGCCTTTCATCGAGCTGTGTGAGACTCTGGCTTTTGATAACAATCACAACAATCTCCAATCCTTGGTACAACATGGGCAGAGTTTGGTGGTGTAATCATATGATGAGTGACTGAAGGGAACCGCTCACCCAAAAATCATTTTACCGCCGGATTTTGCTGATTTTCTTTTATTTTTTTATTTTTTCATTCATTTACTTATTTAATTATTTATTTATTATTTGTGTATGTGATATCTAGGCCTGGAGAAACTTTTCACACTTAATTTTTTTTTCTTTCAGATTCGACCAGTAGTTTCTTTGGTAAAAACTTTTAAACATAAAAAATATCATTTTTGGCCTTCGTTCAAATCTATCGACTCTTGCAATTTTTATTTGATACCTTTCATTTTATAGCAAAAGAATCTTCTACATGTAAGGAGGAAAAAAATAGAGAGTTTTTTATATCTTCGTTTAGCGCCGAGGAAAAATATATAAACAAAAAAATCGAAAAAAAAATAAATTTTTACTTTGACACGCTAATAACATGTTTGTACTCAACATATATAAAAAAAACTCTCTACATTATTTTTTGTCATTTATTTAATTATCAATAGAGACCTTATATGCAAAGATCAGTTAAAAATTGAGGAAGGAGATAGACTTTGTGTATCAATGATTTATATTTTTCAGAAGCGAGCGTTAAAGTTTTTTTCTTTTTAAGTTTGACTAAATTTTACATCACTGAACTTCATAAGGACCATTGAAAACAAATTCCATTGTAATTTCAAGATGATTTTGTATGTTTCTAGTAACTAAGGCATTTTGTTCCCTCCTACTCAAAGTGCGGGTCACGGTGGCTTCTTCATTGCATTCTTCACGATGACCTGCAGTGTTGAGTGAAAACAGCTTTGCGAGGCAATGAGCTTGATACTCCCTCCACACTCACGGCAGACTTGATGTGATATAACTTCCTGTAGCTTATTCAAGGGAATGATGATAATCTGGTCATCATGCGTGGGAGGTGCAGGAAACTTGTTAGCAAACAGCTATTTGAGTAGAGGCAACGTGTCTGATATAGGTGTAGAGGACAGAGGATCAGGTGCTGAAGATATAGATGTAGATGGTACGGAAAAAGTAGCTAAAGGGAGTAGTGGTGGTGGTGGCGGAGGTGGTGGTGATGATGGAAGTGATGGCAGCGACGCGAGATGATGCGGGGGTTATTTCTTTTTTGTCTTGAGCTGCTAAAGTGGACAGTCTTGTCGTTTTCAAGTGTGCCTTGTGAAAAGCTTAGGCATGGTTACTGTCTTCAAAATTCTTCTTCAATGGAAAAGTTAGGAGAATACACGTGGCAAGCTACTCTACATACATAAATTTTCGTGACAGGGTAGCAAATTAGCGAGCCACTGCCCGTCACGGGGACTCATACCTCTCGGCTCGCTGCCTCACACCACATACTCACGTGCACCGCCAGACGTGGAAGAAAACTTTGTAAATGCATCAAAACACACACGTACGCACAAAAAAAAAAAAATAAATAAATAAATAAAATAGTTGTTTTTATGGTCAAGACGTATATTAAAGGTGGTCATGTGCGCAGCACGTGGCTACCAGGGGAGGGAGCGCGGGCCCTTTAAATCCTTTTAAAAATAGCGCTACGATAAAAACGTTTTACCAGCGTTCAGAACAGTGGGTCTCAACCTGGGGTACGCGTACCCCCAGGGGTACGTGAGAGGAATTTTGGGGGTACGTGGCAGGTTTCTCAAAATGCTTCAGTTTTGAATAACTGCAAACCAAACCTATCTGTAGTATTGAATGTGGCCTACATGTGCTAGGTTAGATGTGTTCTCCACTAGAACCAAGACAGGTTAACAATGTTAATAAGGAAACTATTGGAGTTATGTCACTTTTGAGAAAGCTCTCTTGGATTACAGTTGCCCCTCAATCTTGCAAACCTATAGTATTCAGTTCTGATTTAATATTTTTATATACTATTCACACACGATGACTTGCCTATCACTGTTACTAGTTACAAGTTGCAACTAGCTACAAGCAGCACTAGTTCACTGCCACAGTGATCGAAAACTGTCTGATATAGTTCCGTTTTGGTAAATGTATTGCATGCTAGTCAAATATAGCGTTACCCTGTGAAGTAATAGTTCCTATCGACATTACCTCATAGTGACATACTAATATCAATTGAAAATTTTGTCTTCTCCACATAATATATAACACAATTTAAACTTAATAAACTAAATCAATAAACCATGCATTTATTCTTACCCTTCCTGACGCTGCATTGTGGGTAAGGGGTAAGTGACCAGTACTGAAAGACTTCAAGGGCTAAATAAGATTAAAAAGGCTGAGAACTCCTTGTTTAGAGCAAGGTGGCTAGTGCGTATATATGAAATAAACGTATTTGTTTTTTCTTAATTCTAGGGGTTGGCGGTTCCATGAAGTGTGGCTGCATCAGATTACTAAATTTTTTAATGCTCTGGTTGAAACGTTTACTTCTTATTCTGATGAGTCGCCGCTGAATGTATAATATGTGTGGATACGCGTCTGTAATTGCAGAATTCGCTTACCTACTGCATACTAATGAAGTTCAATAATTATTGAATATAACATTATCATATATGAATATTTTTATGCAATTCTCCGCCACTGGAAAAAAAAACTTGAGCAGTGCAGAATTATTTGTTTTTATCTTTATTTTTATTATCTTTTTTTTTTTAATGCTCCAAAGGTAGTTTCCCTGACATGGCGCCAAACAAAAAACATTACAAGCTCGTACTCCACTTCCTCCGCTCTTTTCCTGGCCTGACAGTGGACTCATTACCCACTCTTCTCATTTTCACTCCACAGGTACGTCCTGATATATATCGCGTCGGCCACTTACATCCTCCGTCCTTTTTTTTTTTTTCCGCCGCTAAAACCGCCTCACCCCTCAGCACAGGGCCGAGCATTAGGACACCCTTCTCACCCTGATGACGTCTTGATAAGATATGATGCCCGCCTGACAATTTTCATGCACGTGTCTGTCGAAAGTTATATATTTTCAGGTCTGATTATTCAACGAGATTATAACATGAGCTTTGATATTTTTATTTAATTTTTCTATTCTCTTTAATCACGTGCGCGACTTTTCTTGTAAAGGCAGACAGCGCTGACCAGTTGTGAATTGTTCGACTTTTCATTCTACTTTGGCTCTGTTCTTCATATCAAACGAAAATACTATCGTAATTTGCACACACACACACACACACACACACACACACACACACACACACACACACACACATTCAGAGTATTAACTAGCTACTGCTGCGTGGAAGCTCTAGAGGGCTAAAACTTTGTCCGAGGTACCACGTTCAGTGAAAAGTTTTCTTTACTCGTCGATGTGAAAAAAAAAAAAAAAAAAACGAGAGGCTACATGGAGGAAATGCGGAGTAGAAGGTGCAGCTTCATATGCTGGTAAAAGAAGTGCAGGAAATCAATCCGGAGATAGTTTGGAAGTGTATTATTCTTTTTCTTTTATATAATACTGTTGATGAGCGGAGAAAACAATTAGAGTGGCGAGAAAAGAAACGGAAAGGGAGTAAATGAGAGGAGTGTGTGAGAGCAAAAAGTGAGGAGGAAGAGCAAGGTGAAAGATGGGACGGCTTGGTTTCTCTGGTGGTCACAGGAAGAGGACGCGAACCACTCCTACCTCACACTGATACGCTAGCCTCTGTCCATCAACAAATATTTGCACAGTTATGTTAAACTAAACAAACATAAGCCTAGAAGTTACTAAAATGGATTTTTGGCTCTCCCCATGACCTTATCATCACATGAATACTGTTTGCCTTTCTACTTACCTGCTTGCCTGCTTCCTTTCCTGCGTACCTCGTGCCTACCTGTCTAGTAATTTCTTCGCATGACTGAATGCTTGTCCGCTCCTCTATCTGTCAGTCTGATTTCCTGATTAACAATGGGGATCAAAGTGGTAACTGAAATGTAAGCTATTGTCAATAAACATTTATCTATCTCTCCGTCTGTCTACATGCCTTTTTCCTCTCTCTCTCTCTCTCTCTCTCTCTCTCTCTCTCTCTCTCTCTCTCTCTCTCTCTCTCTCTCGATACAGATATGAGAAGCCCAACGGGAAAAACAGGTTAACAACATAAGCAGAATGATCTTAGAGGTAAGAAAAAGGTCAGGGATATGATTAGGGTGTTGCATCAGATAATCTGTTGCACCGAGATAGTCTGTGAAGGGAGAGGAGAGCCAAAGCTGGTGGTGAGCATTGAAATTTCTAAGGATGGAGATCTCTGCAAAAGGATAGAGACAGAATGTGCTCCACTTCTGAAGTTAAATAGACAAAACTTTCTTACAGTCAAAAACTTTCTTATAGTCAGAAGAGTTACGGAAGAGGTAGACAGCACAGATAAATTCAGTTATAGAGCGTGCAGTAAGACACCTATAAAACTTATGTTTAGCGTTTGACTATAATCATCCTTGCAGAACATAACGCCCACTTAGATATCAGTACATAGTATGTTTAAGATACAGTGGCACGTTTGCAGATATTCTAACATTAACTTGAGATTTAATTGCTTAGTTATCCCTTAGAAAATATTATTTTTAACATTTTTCCTTTCCGTTGAGATGGGGGTGGCCCGCAACTCTTATTGAATCCGTTGGCGATCACTAGCACTGAGGATTTAATGGAAGCTCTAATTAAACTAAAAGCTCATCATTTTCAAGGTAATGTGCTGAAATGGGTTGAAAACTGACCGAACAACCGTAAACAAAGAGTAGTAATAAATGGAAAAACATCCAATTGATTTAATAAGGGGTGCCACAGGGATCATCAATCTATACAATCTATACAAACGACATTCATGATTGTATCATCGGTATAATATCGAAGTTTGCTGCTAGCACCAAAATAACAAATACAAAGCTTTAAATGAACATGTAAATTCTAGACAAGTTTACAGAGAGGGAGAAATCTGGCAAATGAGTTTTAATGTATATTGGATATCGAAACAAAAAAGCAAAGTATAATTCTAATGGTACCCCAGCTTTACGTGTGGACAGTGAAATTGATTTTGAGTAACAATACCAATAATTTAAAACCTAGCCAGCTATGTTCAGAAATAATGAAAATATAAATAATTTGCTTGGCTTAATCGGATCATCTGAATGTAAATTCAAAGATACATTCTATATACGTCTTTGGTTCGTCCCTTTGATCTATTGAATTCAAGCATGGTGCCCCTATTATCCGAAGAACAAAGATAAATTAGAACGACTTCAGTGCAAAGTAATAAGAATTATACCAAACCTAAGAAACAAATCATACGAAGAGCGTCTTAGAGAATTAAATTATTCCCATTATGTCAAAGAAGTCAAAGTGTAGTGGTATAAGGTGTTAGGTTTGTAAGATTAATATAAGTAGGTTAAGTTAATATTTATTTTCCTAGTGTGTAAGGTAAGATCAATATAAGTAGGTTAAGTTAATATTTATTTTCCTAGTGTGTAAGGCGTTAGGCTTATGGTGGCGTGTGTGGTTTGCTGTGAGGATGAGAGTGAGGGGAAGTTTCCATAGATAACAAAGTTGTCAAGTGTCGCCAAGAGTTAGTGGTAGAGGAAACTGTCGCTGAGAGTTATGCATTTGTGGATTATGTAGATGAGATTATTATTCTTAACATGTAAGACGTGAATGGGTGTGTATGTGGGTGTTCAGTGTGAGTATGGGTGGTGTAAAGTTAATATTGTGTGGAGAATGTGGTGATGTCCGGTGTCTGGGTAGGTCAGCGTAGGTCGGGGTACTCAGGAGAGTTCGGGGAAGTCTTGCCCTATCTGGCTGGGGCGTGGGGCGAGCTCGGACGTGCGGTGGGCGCCGTCTATGGGGGTCGTACGTGATTTGCTAGTTGGGAGTACCTATGTGTTCTGTGATGACTTTAAAGTGAATTTTGTGTCAGGGTGATGGATATGTGAGGTAGCGGATTGTGTAGGTGAAGTTTGTTTGATTGCAGTTTATTGAGGGTTGTTTTGTGATTGAGTGTGGGGTGAGAGACGTGGCGATGTATCTTAGAGGTTCTTTGTTGATTTGGTGTGTTGTTTTGTGATTGAGCGTGAGGTGAGAGACGTGGCGGTATACCTCAGCGATTCTTTGTTTGATTTGGTGTAGTGTTCTGTGATTGAGCGTGGGGTGTGAGACGTGCTGGTTATCTCCGCGTTTACTTGTGTGGTGACGAGCCCGAAAGAGAAGTGTGTTATCATTGTATATCATTTCCTTAATATTAATAATAAAGTGTAAGTTTTATGTACTCGGATGTAATTATTTCATTTTCTTTGTTTACGGTTGCCAGTTACCACTAGACTAGGTCACTCAGAGTGCAAGCCGTGACAGAAGACAGAGAGATGGTTCAGTACAAGTGTTTAAAATCATCAAAAGCATTGTTAGCATGGACTGTAGCAGATATTTCACGTTAGATTTTTCAAATTGGAAGCAGGTAAACAGATGCAAAATTGTTGAGAAATCCTCTCACTCTCATAAATTAGAACAAAAAATTTTGCTCTTTTTTTCTGTCTCTCCGCTTCTTTTTTTTTTTTTTTTCGCCCTCTACAGGAGTTGCCGATCCAAAGGCCTGGTTCCGGAAGGATCCTGAGCCACAAGTAGCATCAAGATCAAGATCAAGGCCTTACCTGATGAGGGGGGCGACCACTTACATATGTAGCAGTTCGCTTATGAACATACACGAAAAGGGCTGATAGCTTCATGCAGCTTCCCTTAATTTCTTATGCTCTTATGACAGCACTGGACACAAAAGTAAATGTTTACGTAAGTTGACCGTAGACTGTCGCGTCCTCCTCTGTCTTGTTTCTTTATCTCGAGGGAGGTCAAACAAATATATGTATGTATATATATATATATATATATATATATATATATATATATATATATATATATATATATATATATATATATATATATATATATATATATATATATATATCAAATAAAATTATCTGACGTAGCTATAACTCACGCCATTATACCGAATAATCAAAATATGAGATGCAGAGTAAAACATTCAGTATTTATAAGATAGGCTCTCCAATTCCTC
Organism: Portunus trituberculatus; assembly: GCF_017591435.1. NCBI lineage: Eukaryota > Metazoa > Arthropoda > Malacostraca > Decapoda > Portunidae > Portunus > Portunus trituberculatus. The sequence continues at coordinate 7,007,664 of NC_059297.1, read as the reverse complement.
TGAGTCATTAGTATGGTCCTCCGTCCATCCGTGATCTACTCATAAACTTTTCCAGCCAGCATTCAATGCTTCCAACACTGAATATGTTCTTGATTAAGGCAGAAACTCTCAGACTCAGTCAAGTTTACATGTTCCACCATGACCAGCATACACGTCTTAAATGCTTTTCTCAGCACTCTTTTGAATATATTGCAAAATTAATTAAATTTAAATATGCCGTAAACTTGTCTTAATGAATATAATAATAGTTACCCTTTTTTCTGTCGCAACTATTGCAGGCATGAGCTTAAGAAACATAAAAATAAGATTTGCGGTTTATGTTTTCGTAAACCTTGTGAGCCTTTCCTTTCTTTGCCTTGTGACACGACGAAACTTTAAGGTAGCCGGCATCCTGGTCCAGCCCACCTGCCCTCCCGGGCTCCAAGCTGTAGGTAACACGCGTCGGGCAAGTCCACTCCAGCCTTGCTGAAAGCATTTCATGTCGCATTAAATATCATTAACCTGACCATTAGCCTAGTTATGGAAGGTAATTTTATAGTTATGAGCGTGTTAAAGCTAGTGCTAAGAGATTTTTTTTTCTTGCCATGGTTCTTTAAAGGTGCGGTGAGGCTGGAAGGCAGCAAGTGCAGAGAAGGTGAGGAGAGGGGTGGTTGAAGGGACAGCGTCTTAGGAAATGGATGAAGGGGAAGGAGAGAAGTGGATAAAGAAAAAAAAAGTGAAGGTAGTGGTGGGGAGTGAATAGAAGGTAACGGAGGAGATCAAGGAGGAGGAGGAGGAGGAGGAGGAACTGGGATCTAAGAACGAGGAAAGTAAGTGGTGTGCAGCCAGGGAGCTAAATAGAGAAAGGGAGGAAGTGGCGGTGAGAGAGAGCAGAGGAACGCGTTACCGGATTGGTAAATTGGTAAAGGGGAGCAGGAAATCAAGTCTGTGCTTCTCATCATGGTGATTTCTTTTTCTTTTCTTTTTCGTAATTAATTAGAGATCAGGGGCAATGTACGTAAACGATGATCATCATACACACACACACGCGCACACACACACACACACACACACACACACACACACACACACACACACACACACACACACACCGCATAGTGTAGTGGTTAGCACGCTCGACTCACAATCGAGAGGGCCGGGTTCGAGTCCCGGGAAGCGGCGAGGCAAATGGGCAAGCCTCTCAATGTGTGGCCCCTGTTCACCTAGCAGTAAATAGGTACGGGATGTAACTCGAGGGGTTGTGGCCTCGCTTTCCCGGTGTGTGGGGTGTGTTGATGTGGCCTCAGTCCTACCCAAAGATCGGTCTATGAGCTCTGAGCTCACTCCGTAATGGGGAAGATTGGCTGGGTGACCAGCAAGCGACCGAGGTGAATTACACACTGTTATAAAGCAAAAAGAGGATCGTGAAATACTGCAGGTAGACTTAAACAAGATCTGGAAATGGAGTAAAAAATGGGAGATGGAATTCAATGTGGACAAAAGCCATGTCATGGAAATAGGAAAGAGTGAAAGACGACCAGTGGGAATCTATAAGATGGGAGATGGAGTAGAACTAGAAAAAGTAAAAAAGGAAAAGGACTTGGGAGTGACGATGGAAGAAAACAATCAACCGGTAAGCCATATTGATAGAATTTTCAGAGAGACATATAATTTGCTAAGGAATATTGGATTAGCATTTCACTATATGGACAAAGAAATGATGAAGAAATTGATAAGTACTATAATAAGACCCAGATTGGAATATGCAGGAGTTGTGTGGACCCCCATAAAAAGAAACACATAAGGAAGTTGGAGAGACTACAAAAAATGGCTACAAGAATGGTTCCAGAATTTGAAGGGATGACATATGAGGAGAGACTAAAGGCTATGGATCTACCAACCCTGGAACAGAGAAGAGAGAGAGGGGATCTGATACAAGTTTATAAATTGATTAACGGAATGGATCAAGTGGATAATGAGAAACTGATTCTGAGAGAAGAATATGACATTAGAAGCACAAGATCGCATAGTAAAAAACTGAGGAAGGGAAGATGTCTGAGGGATGTTAAAAAAAATATATAGTTTCCCGTAAAGATGTATTGAGACTTGGAACAGTTTGAGTGAGGAAGTGGTGTCAGCAAAAGAGTGTGCATAGCTTTAAAGAAAAATTGAATAAGTGTAGATATGGAGACGGGACCACACGAGCGTAACGCCCAGGCCCTGTGAAACTACAACTAGGTAAATACACACATACACACAGCGTAATGTAGTGGTTAGCACGATCGACTCACAATCGAGAGGGCCCGTGATCGAGTCCCGGGAAGCGCTGAGGCAAATGGACAAGCCTTTTAATGTGTAGCCCCTGTCCACCTGGCAGTAAATAGGTACGGGATGTAACTCGAGGGGTTGTGGCCTCGCTTGCCCGGTGTGTGGAGTGTGTGTTATGGTCTCAGTCCTACCCAAAGATCAGTCTTTGAGCTCTGAGCTCACTCCGTAATGGGGCTGGTCGACCAGCGGACGACCGTGGTGAATTACACACACACACACACACACACACACACACACACACACACACACACACACACACACACACACACACACACACACACACACACACACACACACACACACACACACACACACACACACACACACACTTTTACTGTTTTTTTTTTTATATAAGCAAGAGGGAAAACTGCCAAGGCTAACAAAATATAAGGAAAAAAGGATCACTGGAACTGCATGTTCCCTAAAAGATTTGAAAGAATTAGTCAAAAGAGTGGGACAAATGTCTTGACACCTCTCTCTAAAAAAAAATGTCGTAGGAAGATGGAAATACAGAAGCAGGTAGGGAATTCCATATTTTAGCAGCGAAAGATATGGATGATTGAGAATACTGGTTAACTCTTTTATTAGAGGGTTGGAGAGAAGAGGGATGAGAAGAAGAAATCCTTGTGCAGCGAGGCCGCAGGAGGAATGGAAGCATGCAGTTAGCAGGATCAGTAGAACAGTTGGCATGAAAATAGCGATAAAAGATAGAGAAACATGCAACATTTTGGCGGTGAGACAATCAGAGGAAGGGAGTTGATGAGACGAAAAGCTTTTAATACCACTATCTAATAAAACTGTATGAATGGAACCCCCCAAACATGAGAAGAGAACTCCATACAAGGACGGATAAGGCCCTTGTACAGAGTAAGCAGTTGGAGGGACGAGAAAAACTGGCGGAGACGCCTCAGAACACTTAACTTCATAGAAGCTGTTTTAGCAAGAAA
>NC_059297.1:6991910-6999410 GCF_017591435.1 Portunus trituberculatus | reverse complement strand
ACAATGAGCTCTGAGCTCGTTCCGTAGGGTAACGTCTGGCTGTCTCGTCAGAGACTGCAGCAGATCAAACAGTGAATTACACACACACACACACACACACACACACACACACACGGGATGGCATGGCTGTTGACCTTCTGCTTCCGTAACTCCACATACACAATAAGAAAGGTAGGATTCCTAGCCTCCAGCTTCTACAATCTACAGGATTATGAGGTCACAACTTCTCGATTTACGTCCCGTACGTATTCTCTGTTAGGTGAACAGGGGTTACTGCGCTTAAGAAGACACCTATATACCATATATAGGGGTTCCGTGGAATAAGAAAGATTATTACAGGGGGTCTTCCAAGGTGTAAAGGTTGGGAATCACTGGTTTAGAAGGTTTAGGTTGAGAAAAAGAATGAGGAATGTACGTCTCGTCTCCATGCCAGACACTATCACCTCTGTGGATGTGTTCAACACACAGAGATGACTCTCTGACACGGAAACAGTAATAAATCCAGGGAAAATCAGCATAATACCTCCTCAGGTCTTCACATCTGGCAGAGGCAAAACGCCAGAGGCACCTCCGTTTTGGGGATCTTGAGGAGGAATTGGAGAAATAGGACAAGATACAGAAATGAGATTGTGAACCCAACGGAGAAGATAGGGTAACATCATTAGCAGAAGGATTAGAGGTGAGAAAAAGATCAAGAATGTTGGGCTATAACCAAGACGGTCAAGAATACGAGTAGGGCGTTGCACCAGTTGCTCTAGGTCATGGAGGATAGCAAAGTTGAAGGTTAGTTCACCAGGATGGTCAGTGAAGGGAGAGGAAAGCCAAAGCTGGTGGTAAATATTGAAATCTCCAAAGATGGAGATTTCCATGAAAGGTTAGAGGAACAGAATGTGCTCCACTTTGGAAGTTAAATTGCTAAAGAATTTACTATAGTAAGAGTAGTTAGGGGGGAAATAGACAGCACAGATAAATTTAGTTAGAGAGTGACTATTGAGTCGAAGCCAGATGGTGAAAAACTCGGAAGGTTCGAGAGCGTGGGCACGAGACCAAGTTAAGTCGTTGTGCAAATGGACGCAACATCCAGCTTTGGAGCGAAAATGAGGATTGAGAAAGTAGGAGGGAACAGAGAAGGGCTACTGTCAGTTGCCTCAGACAGCTGCGTTTCGGTGAAGAAAAGAAGATGAGGTTTAGTAGAGGAGAGATGTGTTCCACAGATTGGAAATTAGATCTAAGACCGCGAATGTTGCAGAAGTTAATGAAGAAAAGTCGAGGGAGGTGTCAAGACATTTTGGGGCGCCACCGACCTGGGGTCATTTCTGGTCCCCTCCCCAGGCCTTCCGAGGCTGGATTCGGAGTCGTCATTTTTTTTTTTTTAAGGGTATGTGTGTGTGTGTGTGTGTGTGTGTGTGTGTGTGTGTGTGTGTGTGTGTGTGTGTGTGTGTGTGTGGTAAGTGCATGTAGTTTTGTGTGAAGAAGGAGAGTTGTATTTAGCAGGCAGACTGTGACTGCCCCCTTGAGTTGTGAAACACAAAAGGAAACGTTCTGCGAGATCACAACTAGCTTTAATGGAAAGTTCACAGCAGCCCATGAACTAGTGCTATTAGACCTCACTGGGAGTAAATTATCGTTTCAGTAAGTGTCTTCTACCTCAATCTGGTAAATGTCCCAATCTGGTTTATGTCAGCTGTTTGTTGTTCCTGGGTGCTTAGGTAGGCAGGGAGGCAGACAGGTATATAGGTAGCCTTCCTTCCTATCTTCATCTACTATTACCTGCCTGTTAGCTACATACGCAAATAACACTACTGCCTAGCTTACCCTACTACCTGCCTTAACTTCCTGCTGGCTGCCTCGACGTGCTGCCTATTGATCTCGCCTCGCCTCACCGATGGAGCGAGTTGCAACACCCGAGACTGTAATCCTTTGTACTCTTAAAGGTATGATCGTGCTGTGGTGTGGTATGGTGTGTCTGTGTGTGTGTGTGTGTGTGTGTGTGTGTGTGTGTGTGTGTGTGTGTGTGTGTGTGTGTGTGTGTGTGTGTGTGTGTGTGTGTGTGTGTGTGTGTGTGTGTGTGTGTGTGTGTGTGTGTGTGTGTGTGTATATGTGTGTGTGTGTGTGTGTGTGTGTGTGTGTGTGTGTGTGTGTGTGCATATATGTGTGTGTGTGTGTGTGTGTGCACATGTGTGTGTGTGTGTGTGTGTGTTGCATATATGTGTGTGTGTGTGTGTGTGTGTGTGTGTGTGTGTGTGTGTGTGTGTGTGTGTGTGTGTGTGTGTGTGTGTGTTGCAGAAGAACCAGTATTCGTGTGGTAACAAATGTGCCTCTGTACTCTCGCCACATCTTGTATATTGTAATGGTTTATGTCAACAGTTTGTTATCTCTCGGCTCATAGAAAGGTAGGGAGGCGGGCAGATAGGAAGGCTCCCTTCCTCCCTACTCTCCCCTACATTTCTATATGTTTGCCCTTTGCCTTTTTCATACTCTTCCTATCTATCAGCCTATCTACCTGTCAGTTTGTCTGTTTATAATCTCACACTTTCTCAGTGCTAACCTTCAATTTTAAAATGAATTTTCAGTCATTTGGCCTGTTTACCTCCTACGTTTCTTCCTTTCTACCTCCTCAGCAACCTGTCTGCCTGCCAAGTGAACACTTTACCAGTCCACTTATATCCTTGATGCCAAGATGTATTTCTTAAATCATTTGCTTTGTTTATTTATATTTTTCTTTCCTTCCTACCGACCTGTTTACTTACTTAATTACCTAGGTACCTATCTATCTGCCTGCCCACTAGTCTCTATCTGCCACTTTTTAATCCTATAACCTCCAATTTCAAATATATTTTCAGCTACTTAACTGTTTGATCCTTATCTTCTCCCTCGCTCCCTAAAGGCCACGTCCCCACACAGCATGATCTGAGGCGACCGCGTCACGAATCAGCATGATTCCTTCATAGCACGATGAGAGGCGAGCGCCGCATTATTGAGCATGACTTGCACTTTTTGCATGATAACCGACGTTCGCCTCTCGTGCTGTTTTGGACTCGTACTAAACTATTTGATTGTCTTCTTGGCTAATGTTTTCCCATTCAATTCTAGCGGTTAAACGTTTCACTGGTATGACTTTCTTTCATGAAGCCACAAAGTACTGCAACACATGCTTGCATGGATGTGGACTGAATGAAAAAGAGAATATGAGACTATTGCAAAGCTAACAAAGTTTAGTACACAAATAGATATCTAAAATTGTTGGTGATAGAAAAGAAACTATGCAGCAGTAGATTTTCTTTTCTATTTTATTTTTCTGCTATTAGATTTTTTCTATAATCACAGACTCTTTAGACATATATTGTTCTAATAAAGCTATTTGAAGAGTTCTATAGCTTGATTAAGAAAGATTTATCTCCCATTCGCTCTCTCTCTCTTAGCTCAGTGTGTCCATTGTAAACAAATTATTTTACTGCTCTGAATGTTAATAAAGGATGATCACAGAAGCAAAAGTGTTAAGTGTACACGAGTCGCATCAGTGTAACGTGTTCACTCTCCAGTCTGGCGAGAGTGAGATAACCATGGGCGGTGGTATTACATTTAGCTGGAAAACCTTATCGTTAACATCATGGATATTATCATGAATATAATTTACAATGATAAGATAACTTGCTAAATGACTGGTTTTTTTTTTCAGGCAGTTAAGTTATATCATTATACTCATAGTTTCATTATTTCGTTCCCTCATTTCGTTATACCTGTGTTCTAATGTTGGATTCACCTGGATATGTAGAGTATGCGTGAACACTTTATCTTGCATATTGTGTTGGAGATTTGCTGGTTTGTAGGTGAAACGTCTTGGAAACTTAGTTGTTTCGTGTGATCATAGACAGCATTAGAAACTCCACAGCGATTAACATTAATTAGGATTTTGCTGAGAGCTGACTATTTGTAAGCCATATATATGGGACATTCAAATAAATTTACTTCACCTAGTTTCCGCAGTCTTAGCAAAAATGAAATCACATGGCACATCAGATATGGAGCCAATGATATCCTGCTTCGGAATAAAGAAATTTTTTTTTATGCAAGAGGGGAGAACTGGCCAAGGGCGTAAAAAAAAAAAAAGCCCATTCAGACGTCAGTTCCCTTACAGCTAATAAAGGGTTAGTCAAAACACAGGGATAAATGTCTTGAAACCTCCCTCTTAAATGAAGTCAAATCATAGGAAGCTGGAAATACATACACAGGTAGGGAGTTCCAGAGTTTATCAGAGAAAATAATGAATGATGGAGATTACTGATTGATTCTTGCATTAGGGAATTGGACAGAATAGGAGTGAGAGGATGAAGAAAGCCTTGTACAGTGAGGCTGAAGGAGGAGGGAGGAGACATGCAGTTAGCAAGATCAGAAGAGCAGTTAGCATGAAAATAGTGGTAGAAGATTGCAAGAGATGCAACATTTCGGCAGTGAGAAAGAGGCTGAAGACAGTCAATCAGAGGAAGGGAGTTGATGAGACGAAAAGCTTTTGATTTCATCCTATCCAATAGAAGTGTGGGAGTGGAACTCCCCCCATACATGCTAAGAGTACTCCATACATGAGCGGATGAGGCCCTTATACAGTGTTAGCAGTTGGGGGGACCGGATGAGAAAAATTGGGGAGACGCCTCAGAACGCCTAACATCATAGAAGCTGTTTTAGCAAGAGATGAGCTGTGAAGTTTCCAATTTAGATTATGAGTAAAGGACAGGATGAGGATATTCAGTGTAGAAGAGAGGACAGTTGAGTGTCATTGAAGAAGAGGGGATAGTTGTCTGGAAGGTTGTGTCGAGTTGATAGATGGAGGAATTGAGTTTTTGAAGCATTGAACTTTACTAAGTTTTCTCTGACCCAATCAGAAATCTTGGAAAGATCTGAAATCAGGCGTTTTGTGGCGTCCCTACGTGATCTGTTGACTTCCTAAACGGTTGGTCGTCTTTGAAAAGAGGCGAAAAGGTGTAGGGTGGTATCAACGGCGTATGCGTGGAGAGGGCAAGAAATTTTGTTAAGGTCATTAATGAATAACAGTAAGAGAGTGGGTGACAGGATAGAACCCTGAGAAACACAACTGATAATGAATTTAGGAGAAGAACAGTGGCCGTCTACCACAGCAGCAATAGAACAGTCGGAGAGGAAAATTAAGATAAAGTTGCAGAGAGAAGGATGGAAGCCGTATGAGAGTAGTTTTGAGATCAGAGTTTTGTGCCAGACTCTATCAAAAGTTTTTGATATGTCTAAAGCAATGGTAAAAGTTTCACCAAAATCTCTAAAAGAAGATGACCAAGACTCAGTATGGAAAGCCAGAAGATCATTAGTTGAGCGGCCCTGACAGAAGCCATACTGGCGATAAGATAAAAAGATTGTGAAGTGACAGAGGTTTAGAATTTTCCCATTGAGATTGAAAACTTTAGACAAGCAAGAGATTACAGCTATAGGGCGGTAGTTTTAAGAATTAGAGCGGTCACCTTTTAGGGAACAGGTTGAATGTAGGAAAGCTTCCAGCAAGAGGGAAAGGTGGAAGTCGATCAAGGAAGGTGAATAACAGCAGGAAGCGTGACGTCACAAAAGTGAAGCCAGCGCGTTATTGGTCCGCTGCTGCCCCTACCCCGCCTTACACCCAAAACATTACCAACCGCCCACTGAAAATACATGGGAACGCCCGAGCTACGCTCCTTATTTTCCATATCATGTCTATTTTTCGAAGCTGCCTACAACTATTATGTGACCTTAAAAGAGTCGTAATAGTCGTGGCATACCGTGGCATGAAGATTTAAACGGTAAGTCGTTCATACAAATTAGATAATACAGTGTTTTCCAGCTTTGATAGACTTGGGTGAGAAATGGGAAGCTGTCTTTGGGGCAAACGTATGACTAAACAAGGTCATGTACACATGTGAATATACATGTGCATGTAGATGTAAACATGTACATGTACATGCACATTTAAATGAAGGATAAATAAACTGTATATCAGGTGAAAGTTGGCCTGAAGATTGATTTTTCTTGGTATAGCAATTACTTAACACATGCATGTTAAATTCTCTCTCTCTCTCTCTCTCTCTCTCTCTCTCTCTCTCTCTCTCTCTCTCTCTCTCTCTCTCTCTCTCTCTCTCTCTCTCTCTCTCTCTCTCTCTCTCTTTATAGCTTTTATTTGAAATGATGTATGTTTTCATGTCACTAGGTATTGGAAAAAAAAGCATGAGTTACTCAAATTTTACTCCACTATTTATTCCTTGCCATATAATATACGAGAAAAAGCGATCTTTTTGCCATAATTTCTCCCTGAAACGGCCTGCTGTATCTCTTTCAATATTGTAAATATTTCACATTAACACTGATATTAACAGGTCTACATGACATATCAAGGAAACTATAATGTGGATTACATAAGTCAAACGATTAGTCCTTTCTTAGTTTTCCTCTAGCAATGAAAAAGGAAGTGGTAATTTCCCATTGCTTAAAACAGAGAAGAGGGCAACGATCGTAAGCTCCGCCCACAGCCTCATAACCTCCGCCCACTGGCTTCAATTTTTTTAGCACAGCGGGGTAGGCGCGAGCAGCCTTCTTCAATCTAACCTCCTTGAAGTCGATAGACAGAGTTGGAAGAGTTTGGCCAGGCAAGGTGCAAGCATGGAGGCACAGTTTCTTTAAGAACTACAGGAGGAGCCCTATCAGATCCTAATGCCTTCCAAGGGTTAGGCCAGCGTGGGCATGGAAAACATCTTTACGAAGAATTTTAATTGATGACATGAAATAATCAGAGGGAGGAGATAGAGATGGACATGCCCAGAATCATCCAAGGCAGAGTTATTAGCAAAGGTTTGAGAGAAGAGTTTAACTTTCGAGATAGATAAGATGGCAGTGGTGCCATCAAGATAAGATAAAGGGAAAGATGAAGAAATAAAGTTATTGGAGATGTTTTTGGGTAGATTCCAGAAGTCTCGATGGGAGTTGGAATTTTCTATTTATGAAAGAATATTTGACAAGTTGAAGAACAGACTTGGCGTGATTCCGGGCAGAAACATAAAGTGCATGAGATTGAGGTGATGGAAGGCTCAATCAGCTTTTGTGGGCAACCTCTCTATCATGTACATAGCACGAGAACAGGCTGTGTTAAACCAAGGTTTAGAAGGTTTAGGTTGAGAAAATGAATGAGGAAATTTTTTTTTCTTCTTTTTACGTTATGACCTATAGCGCCTGTAGGCATACTTGAAGCGCTGTTAAACTTCTACCATTAGTGGCGCAGGCAGTTTTTATTTATACCCATATTAGGGCCCATATTACCACCAAAGCGCATCTTTGGCGTAACCACCTAGAACCTGGGTATCATAGTGACATATAGGTAACCTTAAACCACTTGACAAATGGCATATTTCAAAGCGGTATGTGGTGGGATTCGAACCTACGCGTGGACGTCTGCCTGATCCTACGCTCACCACCTTATCCATCACTCCACCGCCTCCATGCCAGACATTATCA
>NC_059297.1:6974410-6986910 GCF_017591435.1 Portunus trituberculatus | reverse complement strand
TTTATTTCTGCCCAGAATCATGCCAAGTCTGTTCTTCAATTTGCCAATCACTCTTTCTTAAATATAAAATGTCAGAATCTTTCAAACTCCAACTTCCCTCGTGGTTTCTGGCATCTAGCCAAAAACATCTCAAATAACTTCACTTCATCTTTCTCTCCTTTATTTCATTTTGATGGTACGACTGCCATCTCTTCCTCTAAAGCCCCCCCAGATGGTAACCGCCTTGTCGTGGTGGGGGCGCTTGCGTGCCCCTGTGACCTGGCGAGCTAGGCTAGAGGGAGCTTAGGCCCCTGCTCTGCCCTTTCGAGGGGAAGAGGGCTACCCATGCTAGTAAGGTCGCCAGTGAGGGGCCAGACTAAATGGTTCCTACGTAGGCTGCCAGTGGACCAGCAGAGCCACCCGCTGGAGGGATCGCCCAATAGGGGCCGTCCTGTGCTGGATGGTTGGGTGTCCAGGCTGGGATGCTTTGGGAGGGGGGTCTCAGCTCTGTCGTGGACAAACATTCGTATCATGTGGGGCCTTTTTTAAAACGACTGGTCCGCATGGGGACGAGGTACCCCGTCCACGGCAGCCAGCGCTCGCTCCCATTGTAGTCCCAGTAGGTGGTTTCCCTTGCCCCTGGAGCTAATTTTTGTGTAACTTTATACATATGGTTAAACATAAAAACTATCAGGTTCTCGTGAGGTGGCTGACCTGGCCCGCGAGACGTCATCTTCAGGTCTGAGTAGGGAGGAGGATTCCCCTCCACAAGTGCCTCCCACAGCAGTCTCCTGTTCTGGGAGTTCTTCTGAGGGACGTATCTCTGCTGGTTTGGATTCCCTTTTGATGGTAAATGTAAATCCATCTTTTTCTTATCACGCCTTGCACTCACTTCTCAAGGTGTATGGCACGGTTCTCCGTATTCGACTTGTTTACGATAAGGACTTTCCGTCTAATCGCTGCTATGTTACGTTTCTGTCATGCGATGAAGCCCGTTTGGCTGTAGAACATGTAGCATCCCTGCCCCTTGCTGGCTCTGGCTTTAAGACAGAACTTCTCCACTCTCACAATATTTCGGACAGTGACACGGACTACATCCCAAATCTTTTTGACCACCATTCAGAGAATTCAGTTCCTGAAGTCCGCCAGATCCCGCCTCCTCGTTGGTTTGTGGCGTACTATAGAAATGGGCGTGGGAATTTCATCCATGCCTCCCGGTATCTTGCCAAAGAAATCGGCACGATTCCTGAGGGGAATCTGAAGAAGTACGGGAAGGGGGTGCTCGTGCGAGCTAAAGATATTACGCAGGCGAGGATGTTACAACATCTCCCATGCCCTACTGACAGCATGTTTGAGACCGTGAAGGCTCATCCTACTTTTAATTATAGTAAAGGTTGTGTGTACAGTCAGGATCTCTATGAATTTCCTGAGGAGGAAATACTGGCTATGTGTCCTAGCTCAGTCCAAAAGGTGACTAAGATGAGGAATTCCTCCAACATGGTCCTTCTCACCTTTTTTGGTTCCACCCTTCCTGACCGTGTTCATATCGGCTCTATCAATCTTAGGGTGAGGTGTTTTGTTTCCCGCCCTCTTCAGTGTTTTTCATGCTATGGGTACGGCCATGGTAAAAGCTCCTGCAAGGAAGCATCTTGATGTGGTAATTGCTCTGCACTAGACTCGCATTCTGAGGAGCATTGCAATGCTGCTGCTTACTGTTTCCATTGTCGTGATGCTCACCAGGTGCGTTCCAGGCGATACCCTAGGTATCGCCTATGCTTCATTGGCCACTCGCTCTTCAGCTGAGTCTGCCGGACCGAAGACGACAACTTCTGTTACCTCTCGCTCTGTTGGGGCGGGTGGTCCTGTTCATTTGGCCAATAGGTTTGCCCTTTTGTCCGATGACTCAGTTGAGTCATCTCTTAGAAGTGACGAGAATAATACGGACTTGACCAAAGTCACCCATGTAGTGGATGTCCATTTGCCCCCTGCATTGCCTAAGCCTTTGAAGGGTCTGACCAAACGGCACTGCGGCTCTGCGGAGTCGTTAGATTTAGCTCAGCCTAAGCAGTCTAAGGTTTCTACCGGTGCACATAATCGTGAGTCCTCTAGGGACCGCTCTGCTAGGGTAGCTCCAGTAGTTTCTGTTCAGCCTCCTGTGACACCCTCTGTCTCAGATCGGGCTTCTTGTGATGAGGATGGTCTTAGCATGGAGACGTCCGATGATATTGTCACAGCCGTCCCTCGTGGACCCACTGTGTCAAAAAGTGCAGTCCAGCCTGACCCTCGTCCTCCGATGACTGGTAGGTGTGATGATGGTTGGCATCACTCACCGGTAGGCTGAAAGGCAGCGGTCCAATGACCCGGCACATCACAACTCCCGGTGTCTTCTCGTAATTTGATTATTTCTAGTCAGGTGAGTCACGGGCAGCCCCTTCAAAAGGCTCGCCCGTCCACTGCACCTAAATAGTCATCTTCAAGCTTCTACAGTGGAACTGTAGAGGCCTTCGCGCCTCGTGGGGGAAACTCCGAGCTTTACTGTCAGAGTTCTCTCCAGCCTGTGTAGCTCTACAAGAGACTATGCTAGGTGATAGTACTTATTCTAGTCCTCCTGGCTATCGTGCCTTTTTTAGCACTCCTTTCCCCGAACAGGGCCACCACGGTGGCACAGCTATTCTAGTCCGTCAGGATATACCTGTTGTCCCCTTGCAACTTAACTCTCTCCTTCAGGTGGTTGGTGTTAAGGTCTTTATGGGACTACTGTACACCATTTGCAGCTTATATCTCTCTCCTCAGCTTCATATCTCCAGGGGTGAGCTTGACGGCCTGGTGCGTCAGCTGACTCCGCCTTTTCTTTTGTTGAGAGATTTTAACGGCCGTCACCCATTGTGGGATGAAGGTGCTAGTAATCCTCGTGGGATTTTAATCGGTTCTTTTATTGAGGATGAGGGATTGGAGGTTTTAAATTCTGGAGATGTTACACATTTCCACAGTCCTACTGGGACTTTTACCGCTATCGATCTTTCTCTGTGTACATCTAATTCTTTCCTTGATTTTAATTGGCGGGTCCTACCGGATTTACACGGTAGCGACCACTTTCCGATTTTATTAGAATCTGTGAACTCTGACCCACAGTCCCGGCCCCCACGCTGGGTTTTAGACAAGGCAGATTGGCCTCGATTCATAGACCTTAGTTCTTTTATCAGTCCGTTGGCTGACTTTTCTACTTGTGCTGAGGCTGTTGATTATTTTACTGATTTTTTACATTCAGCAGCGCTTCAGACAATCCCTGGGACGTCCGGTTGCTTTACTAAGCGTCCCGTTCCTTGGTGGAACGCAGCATGCACTAACGGTGTGAAAGAGAAACGGGCAGCTATCTCTCGTCTCCGGCGACATGGTGGGGACCCGCAGTGTCTGGAAGCTTTTCGACGCTGCCGAGCTCGGGCCCGCCGCGTTTTGAAAGAGGCACAAAGAGCCTCTTGGAAAGCTTATGTCTCTTTCCATAAACGTCCGCACCCCTCTTACGGATGTCTTCAACAAAGTCCGCCGAATTGCTGGGAAGTATTCTGCTCCTTCCCCACCAGTTTTGTTGTCTGCTGGGCGAACGGTGGCAGACCTTAGGACTGTCGCCGACCTCTTCGCGGAGCACTTTGCCAGTGTTTCCCAGAGGCATTCTGCAGCCCCGGGCGCACGTCACCGCCAGAGAATAGAATCTCTCTGCATAAACTTTTCTTCCGCTGGAAAGGAGTCTTATAATGTCCCTTTCTCTGCTTCCAAGTAGCGGACTGCTTTGTCTCAGTGTCATGACTCTTCTCCTGGTCCAGACGACATTCCTTATGCCTTTTTGCGTCACATGTCTGACCGTGCTTTTATCTTTTTATTAAATCTTTATAATATGATTTGGCACACCGGTGATTTTCCATCCTCTTGGGCTGTCACAGTGGTTCTCCCATTTCCGAAGCCTGGGAAAGATCACCTCCAGGCTACGAACTATCGTCTTATATCTCTGACATCCTGTATCTGTAAAGTGTTGGAAAAGATGGTAAATGTAAGGCTTATATGGTAATTGTCATCTGTACAGTATGGTTTCCGAAAAATGAGGTCTACTTCTGATGCTCTTCTATCCCTGGAGTTTTCTATTTTTTAGGCTTTTGCTAATCACCACCACCAGGTGGACATCTCCAATATCTAGCCTTTTAGTGGATGCTGGTTTCTGGCCGTTCGACCTCCGGCGCCAGTCTTCGATGCTCCGGTGTTGGTTTCGCACCCACCGTCTTCCTGATTCTGTCCCCTGTCTGTCAATATTGCGGGACTCGCGTTCGCAGGCGTATGTCACTCGGCCGAGTCTCCCTAAACCTTTTGGCCTTCGAGTCGCAAATCTTATGGCGGACTTGTCTATCGACCCCACTCCTGTCCTCTCTTTCCGGCTCCCACGAGTTGGTTATTGGCAGCTTCCTGTTGTGTCATTATGTCCTCCTACCATTGATGGCAAGAAGGATTTTCCACCAGCTCTGTTCCACTCACGGTTTTTAGAACACTTTTTTACTCATTCTGATGATATTCTCGTTTTTACTGATGGTTCCAAATCCGACGCAGGCGTTGGGTTTAGTGTGGTTTTCCCCTCTTTTTATCGGTGTGGCAGCCTTCCTTCAGTGGCATCCGTCTTTACTGCGGAGCTGTCTGCCATAGTCCTAGCTTTACAGATCATTTTTACTCTCCCGGTTTCGTCTTTTACAACTTTTAGTGACTGTCGCAGTGCTCTTACTGCTCTCTCTTCCACTCTCTCCCTTAATCCATTGGTTTTATCAGCCCTAGAGTGGCTATATCTACTTAACAGAAGAAGATATCGGGTTGGGTTCTGTTGGGTCCCTGGTCACGTTGATGTTCCTGGGAATGAACACGCAGACCGTCTCGCTAAAGAGGCAGCAAGTCGCGCTCCATCTCCTGCCCCTGTTCCGTTTCGAAATGTATTTCCTCTAATTCGTGAAGCAGTTGCAGCAATTTGGCAGAGGAGATGGTTAACGGGGGTCGCAACCTCGAAAATGGGAGAGATCACTACTTCCTCTATCCCTCACTGGACATACACCCATGTCCGGGATCGCAGTGCACAGACTTTATTGGCGCGACTGCGTATAGGTCACATGTACCTTACACAAAGGTACAGTACCTTCTGACCAGGGACCCTTAGCCTTACTGTGATGACTGCTTGGTGCCGCTCACTGTACAGCACCTGCTTGTAGAGTGCCCTAGTTTAATTGAGTTACGACACCGCTACTCTACCGTTGTCGCGGTAGAGATAGCGGTGTCTTTTACCTATCTAAGGTCCTTGGACCAGCTTCTCTGGCCCCTAGCCATGACGTTTTTAGATTTCTGGGAGAGGCGGGCCTCCACCCCAATTTGTAAATTTTATTTCTTTTTATTATGTATTCTAATGTTTTATTTAATTTCATTGTAGTTTTAGTTTTTAGTTACCTTTAGTTTTATTGTTTTTAACTACTTTTAGTTTTCATAAACTATAGTTGCGGCGCCATATGACCCTAGCTGTTGCGGCGCCTAAAAAAAATCCATCCATCCATCTCTTCCTCTAAAGCTGGTGGTAGGCCGGGGTTACTAGGGTGGTAGGCCGGAGTTACTGGGGTAGGGGGCCAGAAAGATGCAGGATGGGAGAATTTCCAGGTACACCTAAGTGAGAGATGCTGGGAAGATGAAAGCTTGAATGATGTGGATGAATTGAACGATAGATTTGTTGAGAATGTGAGGAACGCAGCTGTCAGCCAGATAGGGTATGTGAGAACGAGTGCCAGAAAGCATACATGTGAACCGTGGTGGAACGATGAAGTTAGGGATGCCAGTAGAGAGAGAGAGAGAAAGAGATTAAATAGGGTGTGTAGACAGCTGAGAAAGAGGAGACATGAGAGTGAAGAGGCAGAAAGTGATTACCAGAATGCATGGACAGCATATGTGAGGCAGCAGCGAGAGACGAAGCGGAAGATAATGAATGCCAAGGGTAGGTGTGAGAGAAACGTGATTCAGTCCCTCAGAGAGAAAAGGCGTGGAAGGTGGCAAAGAATGGTATAGATTCCTGAGGGGTGAGGGGATGTCTGACCGTGAAAATGTATAATTTGCTAAGGAATATTGGATTAGCATTTCACTATATGGACAAAGAAATGATGAAGAAATTGATAAGTACTAAAATAAGACCTAGATTGGAATATGCAGGAGTTGTGTGGACCCCCCATAAAAAGAAACACATAAGGAAATTGGAGAGACTACAAAAAATGGCTACAAGAATGGTTCCAGAATTTAAAGGGATGACATATGAGGAGAGACTAAAAGCAATGGATCTACCAACCCTGAAACAGAGAAGAGAGAGAGGGGATCTGATACAAGTTTATAAATTGATTAACGGAATGGATGAAGTGGATAATGAGAAACTAATCCTGAGAGAAGAATATGACATTAGAAGCACAAGATCGCATAGTAAGAAACTAAGGAAGGGACGATGTCTGAGAGATGTTAAAAGATTTAATTTCCCGCAAAGATGTGTTGAGACTTGGAACAGTTTGAGTGAGGAAGTGGTATCAGCAAAGAGTGTACATAGTTTTAAAGAAAAATAGGATAAGTGTAGATATGGAGACGAGACCACACGAGCATAAAGCCCAGGCCCTGTAAAACTACAACTAGGTAAATACAACTAGGTAAATACACACACACACACACACACACACACACACACACACACACACACACACACACACACACACACACACACACTGTACTCTCATTTTTTCATGATAATATTGTTGAGTGCCTTAAAAAGCTGACTGGTCCATCTGTCAACTGGACACACACAATCTTACCAGCAATTATCTCGTCTTCTTCGATGACACTCAACTGTTCCCTTGCTTCTACAGACGCAACACTGAACATCCTCGCTCTGTCATTTACTACTACTAATCTATACTGGAACCTTAACACATCATGCCCTATACATTAAACAATATAAACACTCCCTATGAAATGAGGCGTTCTTAGTCTTCTCTAACAGTTCCCCCCCCACCCCGCCCTGCGCTGGTACCTCCCTCAATGTTAGCAGTATACGTAAGCTTCACATATGTACATTATATTCTCTTATATATGCTGGCTTTCCCTTTTACCAATTTGTCTGTTCTAACTGACTGCCTTCAACTAGTAGTAGTAGTAGTAGTAGTAGTAGTAGTAGTTAGTAATGTCAACAAAATGGTCTAACCGTGCGCAAATCTCAAGGTAAAAATGTGTCCGAGTACTGAAGGGTTTAAGATAGGTAGCTTAATGGCTCCTCACTCCTGCCAAACTGCCACGGGTCTGACTGGCTAACTATTGACCCATTTCATCACCACTCTCGTTAATGGCCAGTCTTCGCTATCTTAATCCCCACATACGTTGATGAAGCTGTATAAAATCACCAAGTAGTAAGCATACAGCATGAATATCGTAATGTGTCACGGTACTGAAAGGGTTAGCTATCCATTCACCGTGTTGACAATTTGAATACCCTCGCCGCTCGTTTCAGCCACAACTAGTTTGCCTCATAACTCCTTCTCCACCTCCCTTCGTCTCAGTCATTCTGCTCTTGTTGTATTTGCAACCCACAAACTGTTCTAACTTGTTGCATTTTCGTCATTACAACTCGATTCAACTCAAGCTTCCTTAGAAAAACGATTCGTTAATTATACGTTTTTACTCTTCATTTTTTTTTTTTTTTTTTTAAATTGATTCGTTGATTTGCAGGCAGGGTTCACTTGGAGGGAATCATGAGAGAGAGAGAGAGAGAGAGAGAGAGAGAGAGAGAGAGAGAGAGAAAATTATCAACTATCATAATCATTTATTACGAAGGAAGCTTCAAAATGTTACAATAAAATGATAAAAAAAAACTATTATTATAAGTACTACACGGAAGGTAGGAATGACTGATAAAACAAATTATTGCAATTGAGTTTGTGTAACGGTTGGTGTGGAAGGAGTTACAGAGCGTGGTGGACCAGTGGTTAGGTTCCAGGCAGCGTTTCATATGCTCGTTTGCCCTCAAATTACTCTTTCCTTATTGGCAGGTTGGGGGAGATAACCGAAGCAGGGTCATGAGTTTAGATGGCAGCTGGACCATTCTTCACCCAGACATCACGCCCGCTATCTCTCTTCAATCACCACGCCACCAACAACCCCTCGGTGCAGCCCAGTGTCCGTCCGTTGCTGCTGCTGCTGTGTGGAGGCTAGCGGTCCCTCCCTCCCCACTCTACTCCACTCCACTCCATCCCACCGCACTGCGCAGTACAGTACAGCCTGAGGAGAGGTTGGTGTTGTTTCTATGAATGAATGGTGTAGGTGTTGGCGTTGTGTGCACGTTTGACACTGCAGTGGTGATAGGAAGTTGTCAGTCAGTAACTTGAGGGTTGTTAGGAATGTTGAGTGATGAAGGGTAACTGGATATTTGTAGGATGTGCACTGCGTCTATTGGAAGAATAATTGTACGGTGTCTGTCTGTGTGTATGTAGGATGTATGAGGAACTATCGCTACGTAGGAGTGTTTGATCTAGTTGTCGGTAAGGACAGAAGGTCGTTCATTCACTAGTGTGGTTATAGTAACATGGGTTCAGAATAGATTTGGGTAATGGCTGTACCAAGTGAAGTGTTTTCGTGGTCATTGTAGGAATGTAGGAAGGAAGAATTACGCGTAACCTCTGTACTGTGACGCATTTTTACTTGTGTGTACGATTAGATCATTCTGTTAATGTTACAAAGCGTGTATGGATGTGACAAAGGTTAATGGCAAGAGTTTTCACTATTTTAATTCCTCGCGTTGGTTTCTGAAGTTGTATAAAATCACCAAATAGTAACAGGACTACTATGACAACGTGTCTTGGTGCTGAACGTGTCGCGTTATTATTGAGCTCATGAAGTTATATTTGAGGCTAAAATATTTCAGATTAGTCATTGTGGTACCCTTGTTATAGAATAGGTCTCAGAATCGGCAAAAAGTGGACAGGATTTCTTAACGTAACGAGGCTGCTTCAAGTTACGTGCATTAGAAGCGAGATGTGGTAGTATAACGTTAAGTTTGGGGATTTAACCATGAAATTAGTTCTTGAAGTGGTAGGCAGGCAAGTAAGTGAAAGGACTAGACTCGTGCTGAAGGTAGTATAACGAGGGTGACGTAAACCACTCTGGGGATCTGTTGTTAGACTGCAAGTTTGTAAGTGAAGTCATGTTTGGGGATATAGCCATCAAATTCGTTCTGAAGAAGTTGAACGGACGAGATTTATCAGGACGTATCATTGTTGTAGAAGTGTGTGATACATTTCGCTGTTCATGACAACGACTGCGAGTATGTTGTAATAGGGAAGTAAGTGGCTTGAGAAGGACGAAAATGGTGGATCTGTGAAGTGGACGTAAATGGACGAAGAGGTTCACGAGTGACGGTGGGGAGGGGGGGGGGTGAGAGTGGTGAACAAGGTGTATTTTTTTTTTTTTTTTGGGGGGGGGAGGTTTGAGTGACAGTGATTTTGATCGTTCATATATGGCAACCCTAAACTGTGTGGAGACGAGTGAAAGGCTAGTTGGGGCAGTGAAGCAGTTTTATGACTGTGGTGTTAGAGGAGGTAATTAGTGAACAAGATAGGTTTTGTTCATCTATATTTTTGTGCATTACAGGTGTTGACAATCCAAAGACCTGACTCCACAGCGATAATGAGTTCTCTCTACCACTTTCACTGACAACGCCCACTACCAACACCTCTGCCTCGCCACCGCTGCAAGATCAGAGGACTGTCTTGCATCGCGCCCACACACACCATACTCTAAAGCCGCCGCTCAGGAGTGGGTGATAGAGATGCAGGTGTGGTGAGGAGGCAGATTGACAACTAGAACCAGCAGATGACGGCAGACACGGAGGATTCCACTTACCAGGTAGATGAATGTGTGGCAAGATAAATTGTATGGATGTTTGAGGATCAGGTGTGGGGAAATTTGAGAGGGTGTGCCTTATCGAGACTGGCCTGGGAGACGTGAGAATGAAGGAATGGGAGTGTCATGAAAGGGAAGGGCAGGGATGCTGCATAACATGGGAGGCGCTGGGAGAAGAACGAGGGAAAAGCGTGTAACTGTGGAGTGTATGAATGAAGGGATGGGATTGTCATGACAAGAAGGGACGGGATGCTACTTAACACAGGAGACGCTGGGAGAAGGGTGAAGGTTATAACTGAGTGTAAATGGAATAATGAGAGAGGAGGGCGAGTGAGAGGTTGATTGAGGCAGTGAAAGTGTATTGTAGGACAGTGTGGCGTGGTACATTTGGAGATTATCATTTAATTTGTCCATTACAGGAATTGGCGATCCAAAGGCCTGAGTGCAGCGATCCCGTGAGGGACTCCGGCTTCCCGCGGCCTTCACTGACCCTTCCCACAAAACCACCACCACCGTCGCCGTTACTGCCAGCTGAGGAGTCGGCTGGCCTCATAGCGCATTCCAGTGGCCCGGCAAACACCTATACCACCACCACCATCACCACCGCCGCTGCCGTCGTCGTCCAGCGAGATTCAGCTTAGCATCGCACACATTGTCACTCAACACCTGCCGCCGCGGCCCCCTACCCCCGCCGCAGCCCCCGCCCCCTCCCCCACCACCAGCAAGGATTCTGCATGGCACCTTGACCCTGCACGGCCATCACCTACTGTTACTGGTACTGCTGGTGGTGTTAGTGGCCAGGGAGGGAAGAGTTGCGGGTTGGCGTGGCAGTCGGTCTTCTCCACTCATTGTGGGTGGTATATGTACTTAGACAGGTGTGGTGGTGTGGTGCCATTACTCCATTGTAATAAATTGTCTTCACTGCCTCATTATGTTGTCACTGTACTAAGAGCTGTTGTCACTTACTGAATAAATTGTGAAGAAATCTTTATTGTTTTGGTAATTTTTTCCTGGGAAAATGTGGCTGGTTTCAGTGAGTAGTCGCCTCAAGCCGGCTTCGGTCACTGACACATAAATATTGCCTCCATTAACCCCCTACACTCACTCTAAACAATAACACGGCAGAAAAAAACATGCTAATTAATTTGAATCATTATTTATTATCACAAGCAATACAGAAGAATCAAGTGGAGAGAGAATGAACAGTGAAAAAAATGACAGCAGCATGACAACTTCAAAAAATGCTAGGAAGTTAATTGGCGATTTCAAAAAATGCTGGAAAGTTAAAATTTATTTTTTTAAATGCCTGCCATTTAAAAAAAAAAGCCTGATTAAAAATGGTCCGAAATACTGCAGAACTATCCAAAAAAAAAAAGCCTTAAACTGGTCAAAAAAACCCAAAAATAGGCCCTAAAATGTCAAAAAGCCCATAAAATGGTGAAAAAAACCCAAAAAATTGCCCTAAAAACCCCAAAAGAGGGCCCTTAAAACTGTACTAAGTCCAAAATACTCGAAAGAGTCTCCGGAGATGAGGCAGATGCATATTGGAGCTAAAATTAAATGCAAGAGTCTCCCTATAAACTTTTATTCAACAATTCTTTACATTATTATTACATTGCCTGGAAAACTCTACAAATAATTTCAACTTAATAAATACAGTAATAAAAAAAAATAGTGAAAACTCTACACAAATTTTCAACTTAGTATAAAAACAGCAAAATTTATGCATCTACACAAATTTTCACCTTGATAAATTTATACAGCTACACAAAAACAGAGCAAAATTAATACAGCTACACAAATTTTCAACTTATACGTATAGAAACCTACAACAATTTTCAACATCAAATTATCTGCTATAGATATTCACAACAGTTCACGACTTAACATAAAAAAATCTACACAAATTTTCAACTTATAAAACAATTTAAAAAATTTTTCAAGTTAACAGATATTCAATGATAAAAACATTTGAAGTGACACAATCTTACAAACCAACTGTTTCAACCATCAAGAGAGAGAGAGAGAGAGAGAGAGAGAGAGAGAGAGAGAGAGAGAGAGAGAGAGAGAGAGAGAGAGAGAGAGAGAGAGAGAGAGAGAGAGAGAGAGAGAGAGAGAGAGAGAGAGAGAGAGAGAGAGAGAGAGAGAGAGAGAGAGAGAGAGAGTACAAATAAACAAATAGTAATAATATACATGAAAACAATACATTTTAAGCACACACACACACACACACACAATAACTCCTTCAGTACTGGGACACATGTTTACCTTGAGATTTGTGTACCATTATAGTAAAACTAAATTGTACTGACTCATAGGGTGTGTTTTCCATTCTGCCAGATTTCCAACCAAAACATTAACAACCTATACTACTCATGGTTTTTTAATCATAGTACGTATTATCAACAAACAGCGTTCTAACAATATTCTGACTATTTCATTAAATAGCAGGTGATACAAATAAGTGTTATATACCAAGTCAAACGAAGGTATTCCATGGACATGTATGACTATGTGGCATATCAGGACGGGCGACGTTGCCACTCGACCCCAGGCGGGATTTCCCATGGGGAAGGAAGGGTGGA
>NC_059297.1:6958741-6973910 GCF_017591435.1 Portunus trituberculatus | reverse complement strand
GGGGAAAAGAAGGGGGGGAAGGGGAAGGGGGGAGAGGGGGGGGAAAAGGGGGGGAAGAAGGGGGGGTTTTAAATTTTTGTTTTTTGGTTTTGGAAACTTTTTTTTTTTTGGGGTTTTTTTAACGGGGGCGGAGGTTTCCCGGGAAACCCTTTCTTTCCCTTTTTCCCCTTTTCCCCCCCCCCTTTTTTTTTTTTTCTTTTTTTTTTTTTTTTTTTTTTTTTTTTTTGGGGTTTTTTTTTGTTTTTTTTTTGTTGGTTTGGTTGTTATGGGTGTTTTTGTTGTTTTTTTTTTTTTTTTTTTTGTTGTTTTTTTTTTTTTAACAAAATTTTGTTTCCTTGTTTTTCTTTTTTCTTTTTATTTTTTTTTTTGTTTTCGGTTTTTCAAAAACAAAAACCCCCACCCCAAAAACCCAACCCCCCCCCCCCCCCCCCCACCAAAAAACAACCACCCCCACACCAACCCCCCCCACCTCCCTTCCCTGTTCCGGGTGTTTTTCCCAAGAAGTTTGCTTTTTCCTTTTTCCCTTTTTTTCTTTTTCTGCCTTAACTTTCTCTTTTCTTTATTTTTCTTTATTTTTCCACTTTTCCTTTTTTTTCCCTTTTTTCTTTTAAACCTGGTTCTCTTCTTTTCTTATCTCTGCCTTCATTTTGTTTTTTTTTTCATTTTCCTTTTTTTCCAGCCTTTTTGGTTTTTCTGCTTTTTTAGCTCTCCCCTCATTCCCTTAATCTTCTTCCCTTTTTTTCTTTTTGAAATTTCTCTTTTTCTCTTTCTCTTTTTCCTTTTTTCTTTTCTTTTTCTTTCTTTTTTCTTTCTTTTCTTTTTTTTTCTGCAGCCCTTTATCTCTCTCTTTTTTGTGGTTATCTTTTCCTCCACCATCCACCTTCTCTCTATCTCCCTGTCTCTCTTTCTTCCTTCGTCCATCCATTTATCTTCAATCCTTCACTTTCTCTCAGTCTACACTTTTTTTACATGTGAAGGGGGGGCCCAAAGAACTACATAAAAAGACCTGCTGAGTTGCTGTTCACGAGGGAGCCGAGTTGAAAAAGAGTTCCTATCACGCCAGCCAGTTCAGCCTTAGAGGTGTCTTGATGCTTCTCCCTTGAAAGTGTCCACAGATTGCATTTGCGAACATCTTGGTGCCTAATTTCGGCTTCTTTTCATGGGTTCTATGTAGTTTGGGGAAATTTATTGTGGTGTTCAAGGATTATTGCAGTTTTTAAGTATTTTTTGTTTCCAATTTGAGTTACTGCGTTTTTTTCGAGTGTTTTTCCAGGTTATTGTTGTTTCCGAATATATTTCCATTGTGGTTTTTAAGAACTATTCAAGATTCGTGGTTTTTCAAGGGTGTTTTTAAGTTATTGTGAATTTTCAAGGATTTCTTCAAGTTTGTTAGGTTTTCACGGGTGTTATTCAGTTATAATGTAAGTTTTTAAGGGTGATCTAAAGTAATTGTGAGTTTTCAAGGGTGTGTTTCTACTTATTGTTGGTTTTTAAGGCTATTTTTCATGTTATTTTCTTTTTTTCCAAGGGTGTTTTCATGTGTCTGGTCTGGTAAATGTTCGGGGGGGAAAACAGGAGCGGAATGCGTTTCATCATCTGTGTTGTGTCTGAAAACAGTCTTAGTGAGAGTCAGGTGTTTGGAAATATGGGCTAGCTTGTAGAAAATGAAATCTCTCTCTCTCTCTCTCTCTCTCTCTCTCTCTCTCTCTCTCTCTCTCTCTCTCTCTCTCTCTCTCTCTCTCTCTCTCTCTCTCTCTCTCTCTCTCTCTCTCTCTTCCCTTCCTCCCTTCCTTTACTTCCCCACCTCCCCTGCTTTCCTCCCTCCTCCTTCCTTCTTGCTCCTCTCCCTCATTCTCTCCTTCCTTCCTTCCTTCCTTCCTTCCTTTTCCTTTCTTTTTTTCCTTTTTCTCCTTTCCCGTCTTCTTTTTCCTTCCTTCCTGCCTTTCCACTGTTTTTTTTTTCATTGTCTTTTGTGCTCTTCCTTTCTTCTCTCTTCCTTTTTAGCTTTCTTTCTTCCCCTCGCTGTTTCTGTTGTCTGTCTGTCTGTTGTCTGTCTTCTGTTTCTGTCTGTCTTTGTCTTCTTTCTTCTCTCTCTCTCTCTCTCTCTCTCTCTCTCTCTCTCTCTCTCTCTTCTTCTCTCTCTCTCTCTCTCTCTCTCTCTCTCTCTCTCTCTCTCTCTCTCTCTCTCTCTCTCTCTCTCTCTCTCTCTCTCTCTCTCTCTCTCTCTCTCTCTCTCTCTCTCTCTGTTCTTTTGTTTTATATTCTAATTCATCTTTTCTTTCTTTCTTCTTGATATCTTTCCTTATTTCTTATTTCTTTTATTTTATTACTTTTCAAAGGAATAATTTTTTTCCCATTTTTTTTTTAGTTTTCATTGTTTCCTCTCTCCCTAACTTCCTTCTTCTCCTTCTTTCTTTCTTTCATTATCCTTCTGTGATTCCTTTCCTTCTTTCCTTTTTTTTCTGTTTATTTATTTTTGTTTTATCCTTTGTCCGCCGCTTCACTGTCTCCTGGCTCAAGGCTATTATTATTGGTATGCACGATTTAGATACTGTACCTAAATCGTGATTGGTATTCCCAAACCTTCCTCCTCTCACGCCTGTCCGCCAATCTGCCTTTGCTAATACAATCGCCATTCATATCACTGTCACCGCCACCACCACCACCACCACTATTGAATTGGTATCATTAGGTAAGGACAATATAACCAATAAATAATTGTAATTGTATAGGTTTTAATGTTGTTTTTTGTAGCTAATTATATTACCTACATGAGTGGTGCTTAATTAACGGCCGCGAGACGTGTGTTACCTGTGTTGTCATTGCTCTGTATGTATTGCCACACTTGTCTCATGTTCCCCTTCCTTTGTTCGTGATTTCGAGCCTCTAGACTGCTGGTAACAATTTGATGTGTGTATATGAGGACAGTACGTGATTCTACTGAACAGAAGATACATTAATAGGTACTGAAGTGTTTGAATTGTACTGTACCTTCACTCTTATGGTGTCAATGCTTCCTCGATACTACTGCATACTCGAGTCACAACATTTCGTCAAGCTCGAGGGGAAGACGCGGTAGTCAGAGAGTTAATTGACTCGTACTCGCTGCCCTACACTCTCCACACGCTCTCACGTGCAGCTTTACGACCCCACCACACATTTTTTCCCTGGTGTTTAACAGATAACCTTTCAAGTAGGAAATACATTAGGGAGATCATATTTATTTGTTCATTATAGGTTAGTGAATGGGGCGTAGTGGTCCATGTTGTCCCGAAATTCTACTTATTTTACCACATTGCGCAAATACAGTTAGCGTTTGTTCACCATGTAATCAGTATTGTAAGGGTTGGAGCATTTATTGAATATATAACCTTTGATTCAAGATTTCTAAATAGGACTCTGTGTTGTGTGCAGTCTGCCAGTCTACGTACCTCAAAGATCTAACTGTTGTTCTGCCTACTATTTCTTAAACATTCCTTACCTTCAGGGAGTAATTGTTCTTCAGGCAGCCAGCCAACAACTTCCCCAACGCTGGACATTCTTACTTGATGTTCTTGGTTGTAATTTTTATGTTTCTCCTTTCACGTCTCGAAATGAGTCGCCACAGAGGTATGCGCTTTGCATTCTTTCCCTCGACTAATTTTCCTTGGCTAACATGTTATTAAGCATTATTGCAACAAAAGATTTATGGCTCAGTACATTTGTTCTTCAGAGTCTCGGATTTTTCAGATTCTGTTGCAGGCTTAACTCTTTTCTGACTCCTCCTCTATTTCATTACATGACGATCGATGCTCTTTCGAACTTTCTCACTGTATGCCTCCATGCTCCCTTCCTACGGCTTAGCTACACATTTTTAATTTTCAGACTTATTTCTACCGTCTCCTTGACCAGAAGATCAATATCATGACCCCTTTATCCTTTCTGATGTAATACAGTGTTGTTTCTTTGTCTTTCACTTCTCCTTTGTTTGATTTCAATTTTTCAGGAGAGGAATGATTACGTTATCTCAGTTAGTATTAATCTCTCTTCTTCAGTTTTTTGGGAGGCCGTAGTTACCTAGTGGACATTCTAACACACCCATCTTTGGTATCCTTTGGCCGGCCTCTTCAACAAGTTTTAGCGAAGCGTTGCAATCTTGCATTCTGGGTATTATTGGAGTGCTGCATGAGATGCACATCTCTTTGTTTACCGGCAGCTATCATGTGAGTAAACAGAAGACGTAAACAAAGAAGCAAACAAACCCGTGGCATGACCTGCGTCACTAACTCGTCCTGAAGTGCAGTATTCTTTGACCCGCCATAACTCACGTGCTTCTGAAAAAAAGTTGTAATAACCTGATGCCAGCACACCACCACATGTGCACCGCGTCCCCTCGAGGCTGTGCGTGTCGCTGCCTGATGGCCAAACGCCGCCGCCGCCCACAGCGTCTGCCAGTCCCCGGTGCAGCTATCTTGACGCGGCGAAATTACAGGCGAATAAGCCAAAAGACCTGTTATGAAATTGTATCTCTCTGGACACCACTGGGCTGCTTTTACTGTGATGGCGAGGCTTCACACACCACGATCACCGCAACCAGCACTGTTACCATTCACCATCATCATCGCCATTACTATCCACTACAATTCACACCGCTCACCACCCCTGACCAGTTACAGCTAGGCCTCCCCATCCCCCAGCCACGACCCACCACCACCACCACCACCACCACCACGACCACCACCATCATCCTTAACTCACCCATTTCTCCTTTTTCCTCACCTGCATACCTGGCTTTGTGTGTGTGTGTGTGTGTGTGTGTGTGTGTGTGTGTGTGTGTGTGTGTGTGTGTGTGTGTGTGTGTGTGTGGCGCGCGCGTCACTATGCATATGAATAATAATTACTGAATATATATAATAGCGTAAAGGGTATTAGAACTATTTATTTAGATCTTTTATGCTAATTTTATAAGCTTCATTTATTTCATAGACAACCACCACCACCACCACCACCACCACCACCACCACCACCACCAACAACAACAACAACAACAACAACAACAACAAGCCCTTTACCCTCCCAGCAGATCAGAGGACGGTACACGGATGGTACAGGGTGCGTGTGATCACCTACTGGGATTCCACAGGGCCGTACTCCTCCCCAGTGTACCACCGCCCTTCCTCCACGCCCCCTGCCGCCCGCCCCACCCTTTCGCAGAACTGAGGCAACAAAGGGAGGAGAACCGTGCGATGGGAGACGTCACTTATGGATGAGTCTTGAGTAAGCTTGTGAGCGAAGAAAGAGTGTGAGAAATGTATATATGAAGGAGGGTAATGTTTATGCGTCATTCATTTTTGTTTTTTCTGTTATGGTTGAAAGTAACTGGAAAAACAGAAGGGGGAGAGTAATGTAAATATATTCCAGCTGTTAATGAAATCTCCTCTCTTGTAATTGTATCGAGAGGACAGTGTTTTTCTTACGTTTTTTTTATATTTTTTCTTCTGTTGTGGTTGAAAGTAATTGGAAAAATAGAAGTGGGAGGAGTAAAGTAGATATTTTCCAGTTGTTGATTAAATCTCCTCTTTTTGTGGCCGATAGTAGCGCATGACTATCGAAAGAAAGGTAGTGTTTATGTGCCATTCATTCTGTTTCTTCTGTTGTGATTAAAAGTAACTAGATAGATAGAAATGGGGGCGTAAAGTAGATATTTTCCAGTTATTAATTAAACTCCTCTTTTTGTGGCTGATAGTAACGCATGAGTATCGAGAGGACAATGGCTTCTTGCGCATTTCTTCTTGTGTCATTCATTTTGTTTCTTCTTACTGGTGTCAAAGGAATAGAAAGTGTGAGAAAGGACAAGTACTGTTGGTGTTTTCCAGTTGGATAATCTCCTTTTGTCTCCGTGTTTCTGATGGAGATACATATGCTTATCTAAAGGAGGGAGTTTTTCTTGAGGGAGTTTTTCTTGCTTTACTCAGTTTATTCCTTTTGTGATGGAAAGAAAGCAACAAAAAAAAATGGTAAAAGGGAAAGTAATGTGGGTGTTTTCTAAATGTTTCGTTGTTTTAGCTGCGTTTCGTTAATAGAGATACATGTGCTTATAAAAAGGTGAGTGTTTTCTTACGTTATTCAACTTGTTTTTTTCTTTAAATGAAAAGCATAAGAAATTAAAAAGGAGAAATAATGTAAGTACTTTCTAAATGTCAAACCCTTTTTTTCTCTTTGAGTCGCTGATAGAGACATAATATATGCCTGTCAAAATGGGAGTATTTTCTTACGTCACTCAGTTTGTTAAAAGGAGAAATGAAAAAAAAGATTAAAGGATATTTTCTAAACGTAAAGCCTTTCCCTCCGTCTCTGTGACTGGTGGAGGCAGACAAAACAAGCTTGTAAGAGAGGAGGGTGATTCTGATCTAACGTCATTCAATTTGTTATTCAGTTTGCTGAAAGGAGAAGCATAAATGGAAGAGAAGAAAGTAGAGTAGCGTATTTTCTGAAAATAAAACCTCCTTCCTCTCTGTGTGGGTGAAGGAGACAGACACATATACTTGCAACACGGGGAATTGTATCTCCTTATTTTGTGACATCCAGACCCTTCCCTCCAAGACAGACACATTGATTCTTAGAAAAAAAAAAGAGGGAGAGAAGGGGAAGAAGTGTCTTATTTTGGTGAGCTATTTTTATCCTTTATATCTTTTTCTGACGTGTGGGTCTGTCCCTCCCTATTAGATATTGACTGTTATTCAGATGGTGGGGCGTGTCCTCATAATGGTGGCACGCGTCGCGTCTAATCCGAGGAGTTATGGTGCCTCCTTTTTCTAGCCGTGAGATTCGGGACTTCAGCGGCTGGGAGCATCTCTGTATTCCTCCGCGCCGCCTGACTGACCCGCGAGCTCCTGAGTCAACTTTATGGGAACTTTTGACGTGAACTTTGCGATAAGAACTTTGACAGGAGGTGCGGACGTGAATTTTGTTTGGGAGGAGTGGGAGTTGTAGCAGTGATGCGACATGACCTTCAGGCAACATTTTACGAGTGTCACAGAGGACGAGTGTAAAGTTTAGCCATCATGAGGTCAGGGAATGCGTTTTAACTATCATATGGACATAAACTTTGGGTGATGCATATTGTATACCTGGATTTTTATTTGTATGGTCGCCACTGTGAACTGTGGTCTGGGTTGTGTTAAGCAGTTTGTTATAAGTCACTGTAGGCTTCACGTGAGCTTGTGTGAGTGCTTCGAATGGCCATGAAGCCTCAGAACACTGAATGAACCCTAGGAATGATTGTCTAGCATTGGTCATCATCTCTCCCTCCAATACCAACACTACCGTATTTCATTCACCACAATCATCACCACTACACTTCTTTCCCACGACCAACGACCACTACATCTCATTCCCCACACCGCTTCTTCACCACCGCTACCATCATCAAGATTACCACCATCACCACCACATTCCCCTCCCGCGAGCACGTCACATCATTAAGGGTAAATCAAAGAGCAGGATAATAACTATATAAGTTTATTTTAGCAGGAAAAAATAACATTTATATGATTGAAAAATTCCCATAATACGTATGTGTGTAGTCATCACTTTATATACAACTTTACCGAACTTGAAGGCGATTCAGACTGATGAGCAAGCGCAAATGACACTTGAGGAATGAACTCTGCATATATCCGTGAAATGGATTTTATCATCGGCACCTAAAATCCTGACGAAGTATAGAGTTTCGTGTCAGCGGCGTCAGCAACGAGTCAGGCCTAAGAGAAGGACGGCGAGACTACTGCTACTTGGCGGCTAAGGGCGAGACGCAGAGGCCTGAGGCGTCCAGGGGCAGGGAGAGGGCGAAGCGAATGAAAAGTCAAGCGTGGACTACTTGGGAGAAGAATTGTATGTACACACGTCCCTTGCTGACCATGGCGAGGCTCCCGCCACCACGAGGGAGCGGCAGCCTGGCTCTCAGGCCGCTGCCGTGGACTTATTGCTTAGTTCTAGCACGACATTGGAGGTGACGCAAATGTAACACACACACATACACACACTCACTCACTCTCTCTCTCTCTCTCTCTCTCTCTCTCTCTCTCTCTCTCTCTCCACACACTTCACCAAGCAGTGCACCAGGACGTATCGATTCCCCCGTAGCTCTAAGCGGGTCGCATGTTGGCTCGTAATGCTGCCGCACGACACGTCACTCGCTGCACACCGTCCGAGGGAGTGTCAGCTCGGCGCACTCGTGAACGAAAGCGAGTCCTTCCCCGCGCATGACGTCACGTGCCAGACGGTTCGCTCAGCAGACCCGCTACAACACTGAGCACATGTTTATAATTCAGTCTGTTAGTTTATCCCTTTGATAATATTATTACTCAGCTTAACCATGGAGCTCTAGCGATCAGAGAGTGACTGATGTGGTGTCCTCTTCACAATAGTGACACTTTGCAGTAGAAGGTCTGTGTTAATACTGTGATTGCAAATTCTGGTTTCAATCAGCAGATCAGTATTGATTTACTTGTAATTCATCGCAAGGCAAAAGTACAAGACCATCCAAGCAAATAACATAAAATGCATCATGTAGAATTTGTGTAACATACTATATTATTAATGTGACACCGATTTAGTAACATTAGCTTGAATACAATATTGGTTAAGGGATCAATGCGTCATCCATCATGGGAAAGTTTCTGGGAGTTCCATGCGTCACTCTGCATAAATAAAAAGTGAAGCCCCTCGGTCCGTTGCCACGAGCTGCGGCTCTTCGATGTGTCCGCTACAGAACTGTGTCCAAGAAACATTTTAAGTTTATCAGAATGCACTGTGCTCCAGTAACTACACTACCTTATAAAAGTAACACTCCGGAAAGCTCTCACAATATTAGAATCCCTAATGTTTCATCTACAGTAGTTTTAACTTTCGTTTCTCTCTATTTTCATCGTAAACTGAGCCTTAAACTTAATGTGAATGAGCGAAAAGTTTCCCCCATGTGACCCCGTGACGTCAGCATCGCTCCGCCCACCAGCACCGAGCCAGCACTCCCGCCACATAGGAGGCTCACCGAGGCGCTGCACCGCCGCCCGCTGGTTTTCAGCCGTTTATTACAGAAAAAGCATCACATTCATCGCCTTGGATGCACTATGCAGAATTTTCACCATCAAGACTAGACACTTCGAGTTCACAGTGACAGGCTATTTATGTTTGGATCAGACAGCGGTGGTATACAAGCTATCTGTCGAGAGACGCTGTTCTATTACCAACAGAGAGAGGGGAAAAGTTAAGGTAGAGGAGTCAATGAGGCGGAGTGAGTTGCAGGCGGAGCAGCCCCACCCCGGCATTAGCAGGAAATCAAGCTTCGACCTTTCCAAGAAAAGCGACTGCCAAAGTAAACAAATCAGCGCAGACGACACTGTGTGTGTGGTTTGTCGTTAATGTGAAGGAAAGTGACAAGACAAAAAAGAGAAAGAGCACCCAAGATAAAAAAAAGTTATCATTATCATTATCAATGGAAGCAGCAACAGATGATGGCGAATCACTGTCCCACCTCGCCTGTCAGCGTGTGCGTAGTGAACCGCCACCACTATTGAAAGTGTTACTCTATCCTCAACTGCACACCATGAAACCTTCCCCTTGGATGCAGGACTCCCTCGGTAAAGTAGTCACTCACTAGTAATACAACCAGACACAAAGAGCAAGACGTAAACGGCCAGATGTCCCGTAAATGAAACTTCCTTCATCCTTAGTTTCGTGGTGGTGGGCAGCGTAGATGATATGTTGCACTCCACGTTCACTACGGAAAGAAAATTAATCCTTGTCTCGCCCTTGCTGCATATTACTGTAGTAAACTGAGAATTATCGTCTTCATTGTATATTCTAAGAAATTTAAACGTCGGACGCGTGTTGAAATAACCTTAAAGTGCAACGTAAGTTTTTCTTGAGATGCAATAAATGAAGTAAATCTTCGCGCGAGAGAAGACTCTGCGTACATATTTCTCTTCTCACAGCGAGAGGCTGTCGTGGAAAGATTTCGCTGGATTAGGAAGGAGCTGGAAAAGTTGTCCGAAGAAAGAGAGATCATGTTGTTGCGTGCAGCGTCAAGCTTCCTTGCCTTGTCGAATTCAAACTGGACTTGAATTTGCACTCGAAAGCTAATTAGTTCGAACTGAATACTAAGTAAGGCCCGACGTTAAGCTATCGCTGACATGATGCCGGTTTTAATCGCATACGAGTGTTTGCGGATGACTGGCCGGTGGTAGTGAAGGCTTGGTAGTGAAACTGTTCACTAAGTGAAAATAATGAACGGCTGCAGAACTACAATTACTTGAGGAGTAAATCACTCCCTGGGGATTATCATGGCCTGGACAGTGTAGCTGCACCACTGGGCAGCACGAGGCAGCAGACTAAAGCAATTTGACAAAAAAGGTAAGAAGTGTAAGATTTTTTGAAGACAGACACATAATTTCCCAGACTATCATTCAGCCTTAGACAACAAGTGTAAGTTTCCCTAATGCGTGTAGTGTATGTACGCAAAACGTTTCCTGTTTCGATGCAGAGAATGGAGAACAAATTTCACACTGATAATCAAAACAGATTGGAAAGATAACAGCTTCTCCATGCAGACAGACCCCACGGCCACGCCTGCCTTCGCCGCTGCGGGAGGCTGAGAGAGGACAACACCCTTACCAACGGGCCAGTGGTGACACCCCTAAGCACATGAGATGGAGTGGCAGTAGCAGGAGGGAGAACACGAGCCTCTTAATCAATTACGCACTGAAACCACTGTTACCCTTACTTTTAACTTTTCATGAAGTGGAAAAAAGGTAGAAATGAAATCATACTTGCTCTTTCTATGAGCAATAAAGTATAAACGTATCTCTATAGGGAGTCACTCGTCTACTCATCTGAAGCGACCTCACAACTCTCCTCGACCTCCTGAGTCCCCGGGGTGGCGAGTCAGGCGCGGCACGTGGCCCCCGATAATCAATGGCCCGACGTTGCTCCCTAAGATTCGAGGCTTTATTTAGTATTTGTTCAGGGAAACTTACCGGGTACTCTCTCTCTCTCTCTCTCTCTCTCTCTCTCTCTCTCTCTCTCTCTCTCTCTCTCTCTCTCTCTGTTCTTTTCCTTCCTCCTTCATACGCGTTCATACATACATACATACACAATCATAAACTTCCGCACATCACTTTAATACAATTTCAACTCCGGTATTGGTTTGCTACTCTTCATTTTGCGCTTCACGTGTTTTTCTCTCGGTGTGTGAATGGATTGTTAGTGATTCAGCTCGACTATGGTGTTGCTTATTGACCGGAATAATGGTATGCTGGGGTGACTTGGAATAGACGGGACAGCTGATATTTAGGAGTGGATGTAACTAAAGTCTTTGTTTTCCTGTAGAATCTTAACCTTCACTCCTACACGAAACAGTTACGGACACTTGAAGTAATGGATGAGATAATTTTATGCATTTGCAAGAGAGAAGTTAAAAAAAAAGGTGGATTTTGTAATTTTCATCCAGTTTAAAGGTTGGAGGTGGCTGGAGGACAAGTAAGGCTGTCTCAGGGTGATGAGTGATTCAGGAAATGTGAACCGAATAGCAGTAAGCGAGTGAGAAATTGATGGATTGTGATTTGATAGTAAGAGTTTTTTTTCAAGTGTTTGTTATGATTGTCTTGTGATTCATAGCTTTTTTCTTCTGCTCCTGATGTTTATAGTATGTGTGCTATCTCTCTCTCTCTCTCTCTCTCTCTCTCTCTCTCTCTCTCTCTCTCTCTCTCTCTCTCTCTCTCTCTCTCTCTCTTATTTTTTATCTTTTACATTTTTTCTCTTTCAACACGGCGTTTCTTTCCATCTTACAGAATTTCCACCACCACCTTGCCGCCGCCGCCGCCGCCGCCAAAGATAAGATCAATTACTACACTCACACAAAACTGGACATACAAAAAAAAAAAATAAGAAAATAAAAAGAGGAAGATGAGAAAAGCAAACCTCTCTCTCTTCCTCGCCCTCCCTCTTCTCCCCACAAAACATCATGGTGAGAAAAACAAACGTGTACTGCGAAAAGTTAGAAGAGCACACACACACACACACACACACACACACACACACACACACACACACACACACACACACACACACACACACACACACACACACACACACACACACACACACACACACACACACACACACACACACACACACACACACACACACACACAAGAAAGAAAACAAAGATAGGGAATATAAATTTAGTTAGAATCATTACTTAAAAAGAAAAAAATCAACTTTAGTAGTGGTGGTGATAGTAGTGGTGGTGATAGTAGTAGTAGTAGTAGTAGTAGTAGTAGTAGTAGTAGTAGTAGTAGTAGTATTTCACGAAGAGGAAGACCCCTACCACCCTCACACAAAGAGAAGAAGAAAACAAAATCACTTTAAAACATCAACCATACTAGAGTAGATTTAGTTGATCATGATTGACTGACTGACTTGCTGAACTGACTGACTGATTGACTGACTGACTGACTGACTGACTGGATTGACTGACAGACTGACTGAGCTGATTGACTGACTGACTCACTGAATTGATTGACTTACTGACTAACTGACTAGCTGATTTGATTGATTGATTGACTGACTGACTGGCTGAATTACCAACTAACTGACTGACTGGCTGACTGGCTAATTGATTGACTGACTGACTGACTGACTGACTGACTGACTGAATTACCAACTAAATGATTGACTGACTGAATGAATGACTGACTGACTGATTGAGCTGACTGACTCACTCACTAACTGAATTGACTGACTGACTGATTGATTGACTGACTGACTGACCGGCTGGACTGACTGGTATGAACTGGGCTAGGATGTAATGAACAAATACTGAGCCAGACTTGAGTAGATTGCACTGAATGAACGGATTGAAGTAGAGTGGGCTGTGCTTGAGATACGCATGGTTAGGACAGGATGGGTTTGGTTCAGGTAGATTTGGGCTTGTATTCAGAAATACTTTGGTCTCTCACCACGACTATTTCCAGAGCCCACAGAGATAAATAGCTAGGTTCTCAAAAGTGTTTCCCAAGTTAACAACGTAGAAATCTTGTTAATGTGTCACTAGAAGCATCAAAACACCCTTAAAAATCCGCGTAACTTTAACTAGAGCCTTTTTAATGAAGTGTAGGTGCAGCGCAGAAGTGTTTCAGAATAAGGTCCTTTGGGTGGCGTCTACCGAACAGTCTCCTTAAGTATCGCCACAATGCCCGCGTCCGTGTGGGTCTCGCAGTCATATTCGATGCAGTGGAAGGTGGAGCCCCAGTCACAGTGCTGCGAGTCGCCGGACTTGTAGAACTTAACCTGTAGCGACATCTGCATCACCAGGCCGCCCTTCATCTGGAAAGAGAACACGGTCACAGTGATGAGAAGGCAAACACGTCATGCCTGCTAAGACCTCACTAGAATACATCAGGGTCTGCTTAGCTCTATAGATGTGTCATTCTTAGCGTAAAAACTCATCGCTGTGATAAAGTTACGATACGAAGAACTCACTGCATTATGACAGGGTGTGTTTAGTTCCGTACCTATGTCAATGATAACCCATAAAATCAACGTTGCACTAATGTTACGATACCAAAATCTCACTGAAGTACAGCCCTCTTATCGCAGAAACTCACTGCTGCACTAAAATCACCATACACAGACATCATAACACAGGGAGGAGGCACGAGGATACTGTGAGAACCTGACTTAAGCTATCTACTGACAATGCTCATGAGACAAAGGCGATCTTAGTCTATTATGCTTCGACAATAAGATCAAGAGAGAGAGAGAGAGAGAGAGAGAGAGAGAGAGAGAGAGAGAGAGAGACGCATATATAATGGTATCAGTGGCCCGTATTGTGAAACGCTTTGCTCTCACCATCACTGCTTTCCGAAGGTTTCAGTTGAAGATACTCGCGTTTTTAAGGGTATTTTCATGGTTTTGGTGATGGATTGGTAAGATTTCTAGTGTATGAAAAGGAGAACCTGTCTTGAAAACTCGGCTTGTTGTCTCTGTGGCCTTGGAAATTTGTCGTATTGAGAGAAGAAGGCGTTTTTGAACACGGGCGAATGTGCGTGGGAGAGCGAGAGGTGGAGAGGTGGAAGCAGATAGATAGTAATGGAACCAGAATCAGTTAAGTTAAATAAAAAGAAAATAGATAAAAAAAAGACGGATAGAAGGTAGTGAGACTTCTCGGGTATGTGTGAAAAGAGACTAAATAGAAATAACACAGAAAGAAATTCTTGCAATATATATATATAAAAAAAAAAAAAAATGGAATAAAATGAATATATTAAAAGATGCATTGACACAGAAAATGAAACTTAGATATTAAAAAATACATTGACATAGAAAATGAAACTCAGATACTAAAGAAAAGAAAACATACAGACATAGAGGCGGTAAAGGTCACAAAAGTCCAGATACCGCTCGTGACCACCAACCCTTAATCAGTACATGGGCAGTAACACCGCCACTCGTCACCTGGGAATTCGTAGGGAAAAAAAATACAGAGAGACACAAACAACACGTAAATAATGGAAATATTGTAAAGATCACTCCAAACAGGGATAGAATACCCCAGAGAGAGAGAGAGAGAGAGAGAGAGAGAGAGAGAGAGGAGTAGGCGTGCTAATGTAATTATTTCTCTTTAGTGTATTTTCTAATGACCTTAATGGCTGCGCAACTGGCTGTTAGGTGGAAGGGAAGAAAAGGAGGAGGAACAGGAAAAGGAGAAAGAAGGAGGAGGAGGAGGATGCGAGGCAGTAAGAGAAGGAAGGAGAACAGGAAGAGGAGGCAGAAGAAAGGGAAGGAGGAGGACAAGGAGGAGGAAAAGGAAGAGAAGCGAGATAGAAGAAGAGGAGGAGTCAGCGTCAGAGGACAGAGGAGGAGGAGAGGAAGAGAAGGAGATAGAAGAAGAGGAGGGTCAGTTGCTTCGCAATCCGGGGAAGCGTCTGAGAAGTAATGGGGTGAAACTATGCTAAAATTCACAATTACCTATAAGTCTAGAAGAATGGCTGTGTGCTTGACTGAAGAAAAAGAGGGGGGAGAGAGAAAAAAAGAAAGGGGGAGGGGGAAACAACCCGCCCCATTAGGGCGGTAGAGGGAGAAACAACAAAACCAAAACAACCAAACCACCACAACCAAACAAAAAACA
>NC_059297.1:6956670-6958241 GCF_017591435.1 Portunus trituberculatus | reverse complement strand
GGAGGATTGCAAGGAACCTTATCAGAATGGATAAGGGATTATTTGAAGGACAGGGAAATGAGAACTGTGATCATAGATACATACTCAACTTGAGGTTAAGTAACCAGCAGAATGCAACAAGGGTCAGTGTTAGCCCCCATTATGTTCCAGATTTATGTAAACGACATTCACAATGGGGTAAACAGTTATATTAATCTATTTGCTGATGATGCAAAGCTGCTAAGAGTTATCAAAACCAGGGAGGACGTTTTGCTGTTACAACAGGAAGATATAAACAAGATCTATGAATGGAGCAGGAAGTGGAAATTGGAGTTTAATGCCAAGAAATGTCATGTAATGGAACTAAGAAAGAGTAAGAGAAGACCAGTATGGAACTACCTGATGGATAAGGAACAAATAATGAAGACTAAAGAGGAAAAAGATCTGGGAGTGATTATACAGGAAAATCTGAACCCAAAAAACACATAAGCAAGATATTTGGATTATCATGTAAAATGTTGACAAATATAAGAATGACATTTCAATTCATGGACAAAGATATGATGAAAAAAATCATCACAAGCATGATACGCCCAAGGCTGGAATATGCAGCTGTGGTGTGGTCTCCACGAGTTCTGAAAAGGATATAAGAAGATTAGAACAGATACAGAAGATTGCTAAAAAGATGATGCCAGAACTGCGCTTTACAAATCAGAATCACACGGGTTTTTAAGAGAGGTTTGATGGATGTATTGACAGATTACATTGATATCAACCTTATCAAAGATAGATATCATGCACAGACCACTTAAAACCCTTAAAACTAAACTAAAACACACTCAATACACCATACAACAACTCAAAATTCCCCTAACCGCACTCAGAACACACCCATATATTCAAACACCCTCTACACCACACTCAAGATAAGTAAAATATACTTAAAAACATCTAACACACACTGAAAACACACAAAATACACCCAAAACACCCTGCAACACTACCAAACACACTCAAAATACTTTTAGATATAACCCAAAAACACAAAAATGCGTTATAAAGAACAGTAACATTAAAAGGGACTTACCTAAATATTGTGGCTTGGCTCCTCCTCTTCTTCCACTTCCATTTTTCCTTTCTTCTTCGTCCTCTTCCTTTGTTCTTTCTTCTCCTGCTCCCATCTACACGCCTGAGCCTAGAAACACATCAAAACACTTAGAAAACACGAGATATTAGGCAAAATATTGAGGAAGTGGAGGGAGAGTACCTATTGTGGCTTGCCTGCTCCTCCACTTATTCCTCCCTTTCTCATTCCTTCCTCTTCACCCTCCTTTATCTCTCTTTCCTTCTTCCTTCTGCTACTAATATCTACACACCTGAGCCAAGAAACACAGGAAAACACGTAGAAATCATTAGATATTAGGCAAAATACCGACGAACTGGGCTGTAGGGAGGGAGCTTACTTTTTTATGACTTGATAGATACTTTAATTAGTATCCAAACCATCAAAACATCTCCTGCTTAACTAGTTTTAAAAAACTGTCTAAATTAAGTATATAAAATGTATATAAACATTTCCACTTATAACGCTG
>NC_059297.1:6944170-6954170 GCF_017591435.1 Portunus trituberculatus | reverse complement strand
GTGACGTCACATCCCAGTCCCCTTCCTTCACTGAGCTTCCATAACACACAAATTAGACAATTGCTGATATATTTCAACGACGAACATGAAAGAGTACATCTGTAGCTTCACTTTGTGACCTGTCTGGCCTGTGCTGAGTGAGAGATGAGGCAGATAATGGCTTGAGAATGAGGTGACGGGTCAGAGGGCTGGTTTGTTTACATATTGAAGGCTTGAATTATTGGGGTTTTTGAAGTACCTGCAGGTGTTAGTTCACTGATATGTTGTTATGGAGGTTACCAACGTTAGGTTATGACATGACAGCACCGTGAAATGATGACTTACACCAATATATTACTTACGTTTGCTGCTGGTGAAGACTGCGGCTGGTCTTGGCTGCTGCCGTCACCAGCAGTAGGTACCCACTCACCCCCAGCCACACACACACACACACATCCTAACCCATCTTGTGTCCGTGTTTACCGAGGCTACACACACGCTGTTCTTTTCGTTGTTATCATGGCTATTGTCACTATGTTCGTGTAGGCTTGTCACTGTGGCGCCGGTCACTGTCCACCACCACCTGGCCGCCCCTCACGTCTCCCTTCCTCACCCCTGCTGCCGCACAGTCACTGCTCACCGAAAACAGTTAAATAGAGCCACAAGCATTAGGAATCAATGTCAAGGGCCATCATTTCACTAACCCTACTAAACTCAATCATTCACATACCATATGATAGCACGTGCACGCCCGCCACAGACAGCCAGCCAGCCAGCCAGCCACGCCACCACCACCACCACCACCAGCACGATGCTCCTGGATCGCCGCCACGGTGCGCTAACCAAGGCATTACTGGGGAAGACTAGATAATTAACATGTACCTGGAAGAGAATGGTTAGCCGCGCCGCCTATCGCCCTATGCCTAACACCTAACGCCTAGCAAACCGTAATTAACGTACTTTACTTTATTCCGAAGGGTTGCTCCAGCGGTGACAGTCCCACGGTGTGACCTGTGATACGGGTACTCACCTGTAAAGAGGAGAAGGAGAGAGTTAGTGTGGTGTGCTTATCAAAGCTAGTATTTCATTATTAACGGAGATCAGTATAGGAGTCACGTGGTTCAGGTTAATGCTTTGTACTTTATTGCTGTGATAATGAGGCTTAAATAACAACCTCAACTTACCAAATCCAACGCGAGGAAGACGCACTCAATAGGATAAACTGACGCACAGCATCACTTCACTAACCGCGACGCCACGCGCACACACACAAGGAACCTCCACTCGGAAGTGGAGGGAGAGTACCTATTGTGGCTTGCCTGCTCCTCCACTTATTCCTCCCTTTCTCATTCCTTCCTCTTCACCCTCCTTTATCTCTCTTTCCTTCTTCCTTCTGCTACTAATATCTACACACCTGAGCCAAGAAACACAGGAAAACACGTAGAAATCACTAGATATTAGGCAAAATATCGACGAACTGGGCGTTAGGGAGGGAGCTTACTTTTTTATGACTTGATAGATACTTTAATTAGTATCCAAACCATCAAAACATCTCCTGCTTAACTAGTTTTAAAAAACTGTCTAAATTAAGTATATAAAATGTATATAAACATTTCCACTTATAACGCTGCCAAAACATCCAGCCATTTCCACTTTATATTTCTTTCGAAAAATATTAGACAATATAAACTCTCTTCTCAGGCATCCAACACTGACCTAAAACCAAATGTTAACGAGTGAAAGAGAATTAATGTAAAACAAAACCATTAGTTCCCTTGGCCAGTTAATCGCTTGCCAAAATTTCGCGTGATCGTTTTCTTCTAACATCCTCTCTATCTGTCCCCAACGCCCACACAGACAAGACAGACACACACACACACACACACACACAATATTATTATCACAGTAACTCACAAAATAAAACAAACAAACAAGCAAACTAAAGAAAATAACAAAGTTATCTTAAAGCTACCACCCAAACAATACACAAAGCTTAAACTTAGGAAAACACACACACACACGACTACACTACCTACCAGGAGGCCCTCCACACCCTACACCTCACCACCCTTCACACTCGCTACCAACACCTCCTCCACCAGCTTCCCACAAAGCTTCTCCACTGGCGCCACAGGAGCCTACTCCCTCCGGCAGCTCCCTTCCCAGCCACAGTGTCCGCCACCAGAAGCCGCTCCCCATACGTGCCCGGCCCGGATACACACATACAAAAATAGTGCAGTGCCCACAATAATCAAAATAATTAACTCGTGGACACTGACTAAATTTGTGATGAATTTTAAGCATGTAATATTAGGATATTTCTCCTGTAAAATGTTTATTTTCAGCTACAGAGCTGCTTGTCTCAATAAACCCTTTATTACTGTTATTATTATTACACACACACACACACACACACACACACACACACACACACACACACACACAACTACAACCACAACCACCCACCCTACCACAAACCCATCCTTCGGTTGGGAGCGAGTGTTGGGTTGGGTCAGGTGGGTGGGCTCCCCCTTGATAACGAAGACACACACACAAACACACACACAAACGCACGCACACACCACACTCACACACACACACACACACACACACACACACAAACGCACGCGCGCACACACTCACACACACACACACACACACACACACACACACACAACACACAACCACAACCACCCTACCACAAACCCACCCTTCGGCTGGGAGCGAGTGTTTGGTTGGGTCAGGTGGTGGGCTCCCCTGATAACGGACACACACACACACACGCACGCACGCACGCGCACGCACACACACACACACACACACACACACACACACACACATTGCCGGTTACTTATTATAGTCTGCGATCCCCAAAAAATCATAAGCTTATAATATGCTCGATTTATTTTTATATAACACAAGAACAAATATGTTAAAACAATAAAAAGATAGGAAGTTGCAGAAACAAATTTATTGACTGCGTGTTTGAAGGTTTGACCGGATCCGTGGTTCACAGTGAAAAAAAAAAAAAAATAAATAAATAAATTTTGCTGAAAAAAGGACGGTAAAGGACAGATTTTGACTGTCCTTTTTTACAAGAAAACTTAAGGACAAACAGGCTCAAAATAGGACAGACTGTCCTTAAAAGGAAAAACATGGCAACCCTGGTTCACTACAGGTTCCGACCACTGTGAGCGGAAGCGTTTGGCAACAATGTTAAAAATATACTCATATGTGTATATATTTATGTATGTACGGTATGCATGTATGTATGCATGTATGTATGTATATCGGCTTCCTATTTCACGAAGCAGTTTTCCTACCAGTATTTCAAACAAA
The DNA here is from genome assembly GCF_017591435.1 of Portunus trituberculatus. Lineage (NCBI taxonomy): Eukaryota > Metazoa > Arthropoda > Malacostraca > Decapoda > Portunidae > Portunus > Portunus trituberculatus. The sequence goes on along the minus strand of NC_059297.1, from coordinate 6,950,852 downwards.
AGTGACATCTGCCATCCTTTTTTTAAGTGATACCTAAATGTCATTAGCTACAGGTGCCTCTCACGTAGCAGCTTGTCTGCGATCCACACTCCACCTTCCCGTCTGTCCCCCACTCCGTCCCCTCCCCCATGTTCCTCATATATCCGCCTCCACCACCCTCCCACCATCTCTATCTATCTCTCGCTCCGCTCCGCTCAGTACCTATTCTTTATTCTTTAGTCTCAGTCTCCATTCCACCTAATATTTTTCCAGCCATGGATTGCTGTGTGAGCTTGGAAAGATTGTCCCTGAGTAACAGTTTGTAAGCTCTCAGCCCAGAAACTACGGCAAAGGGATTCATTAGTGCCTTTAAGCGTTTCTCAAGAACTGAATAAGATTATTACACACCAATAGTTAACTGCTGTGTGTGTGTGTGTGTGTGTGTGAGAGAGAGAGAGAGAGAGAGAGAGAGAGAGAGAGAGAGAGAGAGAGAGAGAGAGAGAGATTAGGAAAGGTCTAAGGAAAAGTTTAGGGAAAATAGGAAAGAATATGAAGTAGATGGATACATTATGTATTTACACCAGAGAATTGGTAGGATAGGTGGAGGAGTAGTTATTTATGTAAAAAAATCCTTCATTTCCAGTCAGGTTAATGGTATTAAGGTAGATCACAGAGTAGAGTCCTTATGGCTGGATGTTAGAGTAAACAAAAGTAAGGTTATTAGAGTAGGAGCTTTTATAGACCACCTAACCAGTCAGCAGAGGTAGACAACCTTATGGTAGATGAGATAAATAGGGGTGTACTAGTCAGACAATTATCTTAGGGATTTTAATCTTAAGTCAGTAAACTGGGAGAGGATGGTAGGAGATGCTAGTGAAAATAAGTTTATGGAAAGTTTTCAGGATAACTATTTAGTGCAGATGGTAGATAAACCTACTAGGGGAGGAAGGTTTTAGACATAGTACTAACAAATATTGAGCATTGTTTAAAGGAAGTTGAGGTAGGAGAGACTTTAGCAAACAGTGACCATCATATAATTAGATTTATCATTAATTCCAGTAGGGATAATATAGTGAATAAGACTAGAGTCCCAAACTATCAGAAAGGCAATTATGGTAGGTTACGTCAGTTATTAGGAGAGGTAAACTGGGAAGATAGTTTTGGAAATAAAACTGCACAGGAGATGTGGGATATTTTTAAGGTTGTAGTAAAGGGTATAGTGATGCAGTGTATCCCTTACAAAGATATAAGGCAGAGAAACAGGAAGCCATTATGGTGGACTCATGAGATAGGTAGCCAGATCAGAGAGAAGAAGAGGGCATACAGAGAGTTGCAGAAAAGTGGGAAGATGTAGATTTGATTAGGTACAGACAGGTCAGAGATGATTTGAGTAAGGTTATAAAAAAAGTAAAAGGCAGGCAGAGATAAAACTAGCTAGAGCTGGGAGTAAAGATCCCAAAAATTATATAGTTATTACAAGGTCAGTGATAAAAGAAATAAGGATAGGATTGGACCACTCAGAAAAGATGGTGTAGTAGTGGATCAAAATGAAGACATAGTAGAATTATTGAATGAACAATTTTCTTCAGTATTTACTAGGAAAGAATAGGAAATCCTGTTACAAACAGTGCGACGAGTAGTTTAAGAGCTTTAGAAAATATTGATATAAAACCGGGAATTATTAGGAAATTTATTCTTGAACTAGACGATAGGAAAGCTAGTGGTCCTGATGAGCTACATGCCAGAGTACTTAGGGAGGGTGTAGACAGTATTTCTGAAGCACTTAAGTTAATCTTTGAAAGATCACTTAGGTTTGCTGAGATACCTCAGGACTGGAAGTTAGCTAATGTTACTCCAATATTTAAAAAGGTAGGAAGGATGATGCGAATAATTATAGACCGATCAGTTTAACTAGTATAGTATGTAAGATACTAGAGAAAATCATTAAGGGTAGTATTTGGGAGCATTTAAATGAGAATAGATTAATTAGAGATACCCAACATGGCTTTAGATCAGGGAGGTCCTGTCTTACAAATTTGCTCGATATCTTAGAATATATTACCAAGGAGTTAGATGATGGAAATAGCATAGATGTTATATATCTAGATTTTAGCAAGGCGTTTGATAAGGTACCGCATAGGAGGCTAGTGTACAAATTGAGACTACATGGGATAGGGGGTAGGTTAGTTGATTGGATTAGTGAATGGCTTTCTGATAGGAAACAGAGAGTAGTATTAAATGGGGCAATGTCTGAGTGGAAGGAAGTGGTTAGTGGGGTACCCCAAGGATCAGTGCTAGGACCTCTTCTTTTCTTGGTGTACATTAACGATTTAGATATAGGAATTAGTAGCAAAGTATCAAAGTTTGCAGATGATACTAAGATAGCATGTGCAGTACAGGGTGAAAAGGACAATTACAGAATACAACGAGACCTGGACAGGCTGATAGCATGGGCAGACAGGTGGCAGATGGAGTTTAATTCTAAAAGTGTCAGGTTATGCATTTAGGTAAAGACAACACAAACTTTAACTATGAGATGGAGGGATGTTGGCTAGAGGCAGTAGAGGAAGGAAAGGATTTAGGAGTAGTGATAGACAGGACTATGAAATTTTCAAAGCAATGTTTAGAAGCAAGAAATAGGGCAAATAGGATCCTGGGTTTTATAAATAGAAATGTTAGTTATAAAAGTAAGGAAGTGGTGCGTAGCTTATATAATTCCTATGTTAGGCCCCATTTAGAGTATTGCATACAGGCCTGGTCACCCCACTATAGGCAGGATATCAACATGTTAGAAGCAGTTCAGAGAAGAGCAACTAGGATGATACCAGCTTTGAAGCGCCTGGAGTATAGAGATAGATTAAAGGAATTAAACATGTTTTCATTTGAGAGGAGATGTATAAGAGGGATATGATAGAGTTATTTAAAATGTTCTCAGATACAAACTACATAGATGTGAGATCTTTCTTTACCTTAGAGGAGGGAAGTAGGACTAGAAATCATGGCAGGAAGATTAGAAAGCAAGGCTGCAGGTTAGATATAAGAAAATATTTCTTTAGTCATAGGGTGGTAGACTTCTGGAATGCATTGCCAGAGACGGTTGTAAATAGCACTAGTTTGACAATGTTTAAAAACAGATTAGATAAGCACTTAAATTTATTAGATTTATAATTATGTATAGCGCTGCATGATAGTTTTTATAAGAAATTTACTATAGTTAAACAAGACATGATCCCCATGTATGGGGACCACAAATTGTAGAGGATTTTGCTGTAGGACTTAGCCCTGTTAATGGGCCAAATATTTAGAATTAGTATATAATGTATTGTGTACTTGTAAGTGTATCTTTAAGTACTGATGACGAGGTCGCTGTGCGACTGATACAGGATAACCTAGATGGGCCCTGGTGGCCCTTTGTTATCCTATTATTTATGTTATGTTATGTTATGTTATGTTCAGAATGGGATATGGAAACGCGTCATGATATAGAAGGGATTAAGACAGTTTTGGATATTACATTACCTTCACTTGGCACTTGGAGTGAGGGAGGAGAGGCAAGGCAAGAACGCGACACGTCAGCCAGCCAACCAGGGAGACACGGAGACCCCAGTGAACTATGAGTGAGGTAGAGACGAGACGGGAGAGCTAAACTAGTCAAGTGGGTAGTGAGGCGACCACTATAGCTTGGTTTACCTGGGGAGCATTGCCCAGGTAACCAACACACACACACACACACACACACACGTACTTACTAACTGAAGTTTTACCAAATCTCCACTCATTACTCCGACTTACTCATCTGTCTGTTGTGAAGAGCTAAAAGGAATGTTGAATTAGGATTATGAGAGAGAGAGAGAGAGAGAGAGAGAGAGAGAGAGAGAGAGAGAGAGAGAGAGAGAGAGATTCACGTGCAGCGATACAAGTGGAAATATGTAATAGGTGAAAACAATTTGATGTGTAGGCATTGTTTTCAGTAAGATTTCAAGCACACACAGTGACTTGAATACACTTATTCATTGGGGTTAACTATTATCAAAGCTATTTACGGTGTACGTTGCCGTAACCCCTTCAGTACCAGGACGCGTTTCCCTATGCATTCTGGTATTTGGTGACTTTATACAGCTTCAGAATCTTATGTGGGGATTAAAATAGTGTAGACTCAAGCCATTAATCTTCTAACCTCCATACACCCTTCCTAATGTCAATAGAATCACCTTATCAAACCCAAAAATCAAGGTAAAAGAATTGCGAGGAACCTTGATTTGTTCTCACCAGCCACTCCACGAACGACGATGGAAAGTGGAAACATGTAGGGTGAAAACAAGGCGCTATGTTGTTACTGTTGTCGTCCATAAACTCTCAATCTATCTCTGTTGGCACTGTTGTCATTAAGATCTCCAGCACTGAATTACCGCCATGCACTCAGTTAAGGGCGTCTGAGTGAGTCGAGTCTAATCCCTTAAGAGGCAATTTTACGATAGTTTGTGTGTGATTAGATGATTTTGCTTACAATAAGAAGGGTCTAAGGTGTCAGAGATTAATGGCCAGTTTTCACTATTTTAATCCCCATATAAGTTTGTAAGGCTGCATAAAATAATTGAGTAATAGCCAGAATAAATATGAAAACCCGTCATGTAATTGCAGGGGACGGCTGTCAGTTAACACAGCGGGGCGAGGCGAGGCGATAGAGGCACCTTGCTTTGCTCTGAGCTATGTGTTTCCTACATATCATAGCTTCCCCTTGCTTAATAAGCGCTAAGAATAAGACACATTTCGCTATACGCTATTACTTGCAGTTTGTGTTGACAGACTAGGATAATAAAGAGGGACGCCAGAGATGAAACGTATACAAAACGGTGAAATAACGACACACACACACACACACACACACACACACACACACACACACAGTCTGAGTCCTATCCGAAGATCTGTATGTGCTCTGAGCTTGTTCCGTAATAGGGAAGTCTTTCTGGGTGAGTATGGGGCGACCATAGTGAATCTCACACACACACACACACACACACACACACGCTAAGTACCATGAGAGAAAAGGACACACACACACACACACACACAGCCACCTCCCCGTCCAACACCGTCCAGGTGGGAGCTGGCTGTCAGTGGTTTCAGCTGGTGGCCTCCCCCATAACGAAAGATAAAGCAACACACACACACACACACACACACACACACACACACACACACACACACAGTGTCAGTCCTATCGGAATGACCTTTGAGCTTGCTCCGTAATGGGGAAGGCTGGCTGGGTGACTAACGGGCGACCATAGTGAATTACACACACACACACACACACACACACACACACACACACACACACACACACACTAAGTACCTTGAAAGAAAATGACACACACACACACACACACACACACACACAGCCACCTTCCCCTTTAACACCCTCCAGCTGGGAGCTGGATGTCAGTGGTTTCAGCTGGTGGGCTCCCTCATAACGAAAGATAAGGCAACACACACACACACACACACACACACACACACACACACACACACACACACACACACACACACACAGTCACCCACCCACCCACGCACCAACCCACCCCAACACCCTGGGGCCTGGAGCCAGGTATCAGCCTGGGTCCAGCCGGGGCTGGGGGGTCGGCCCTCCCTTGATGACGTCACATTGTTTTTTTTTGTTTGTTTGTTTATTGTCATATTACACATACACATACAAAACAGTTACAATTGGGCAACTGCCCAAACACGTCGATAATATGACAAAGAGGACTAGATACCCGAAGGTATATGTGTCCTAATATACTCTTACTGAGATTGTAAATAATCTCAGAACAGACTCAAAACAGACAGGGGGGAAGAAACGGAAAAGAAACATATTGGTATTAATGAATGAATAAATAATTAATAATAATGATAATAATAGTGAATAATAGTAACAATTACAATGATAATAATAATAATAATAATAATAGTATATAATAATAATAACAAAAGAAGTGATAATAATAATAATAATAATAATAATAATAAAGTTAATGATAAAGGTAATAAGAATAGTAATAATAATAATAATAATTGCAATAATACAGAATAATACTAATGATGATAATAAGGAAAAATACTAGATATAGTAATAACTATAACAACAACAATCCAGATTGTATTTGACTAAGAATCACTGTTATATCTGTCCAATAGAAAAGTCTTAAGTTTATGCTTGAAAGTTGATAATTTACAATCATAAGGGATAGATTTGGACACATGGTTCCATATAATTGCTCCTTTATATCTGAAAGTATTTTGAAATAAAGTTGTTCTACATTGTGGTACATGTATTTCTTGGTTATGCCTTGTTGAATGAGAATGAACCTGTGTGTTTCTAATAATCATATCATTAAATATTAAGGGTAAACTGTTGTTACTAAATTTATACATTAATTTACTTATAGCAAATACATAAATCTTTTCAAGGGGACATATATACGTTATGCAAATCATTTTGAAAATGAGGATTCCCAAAAAGGCAGCTGGACACGAATGTTATAAAAATTCTGACTCGTTATCAATCGAAACTAACTTCTAAAATACAAAAACATTGCAGAGAAAAGGAATAATAAAAATAGCTCAAAAAATATACTAACTTCGACTTGCTTAAATACAATTTCAAAGCCCACCAATTTCATTCAACTGAATCGATAACGTT
>NC_059297.1:6861670-6941670 GCF_017591435.1 Portunus trituberculatus | reverse complement strand
TGGAGGTGATGCCTCTGGTGAAAACAGCGGTCCAGCCAGGCTCCAACCCCGTATGCGTCGGCTCCACCTCCCCAGGTGACCACATGGACGACTCCACGGCCATCAAGCGTACCAGAACACCATCACCTGGTAAGACACACAAATCTGTCAAATCCACAAAGCCTGCTATGGATTGTGCAACCCGCTCCTACGCTTGTGTGACCGCCTCTACCCCTCCTCGCACTGCTGAGTCTGCTGGGCCCCACACCCGCCCCCCACTCGTAAGCAGGTGGTACTCATTCGCTCTCTTGATGGAAGTAGGTGCTTCATCCACCCATCCAAGGTCTCCAGGGCTGTGTGTGGCTCACTTTTTGCCAAAAAAATACATCGAGCAAACCTTGGCCATCACTGGAGGTGGCCGAGGAATTAAGTTTGAGGTGGCCAACCTCGATCACCTGGAACAGGCCCCAGAGTCAGTAACCCGACTGGGGGAGTAGCCTGTCAAGTGCTGGGTGGCCACTGACAATGACCCTACCTATGACTGTGGTAGAATTTACGGTATTACTGCAGAGTTTCACCACAATCAGCTACGTGTTTTTTACCCACCTCAAGAGATAGAGCTCCTGATTACGAGTAATTTGAACCCCATATATACTAGGTGCGGCACGTCTAAATACTATCGGAACACTATCGGAACAGAAATACTATCGGAACACTACTATCGGAACACAAAAAGTGACCAATTATGGATAAATATACAAGAAATCAAGTTAGTAATGGGATGTAAACGTTGCTAAGAACATGAACAATTAAGAATTAATAATTACATTGACTTTTTTGCCTCTATATGCCAAGGGTGAGTGTGATCAAAAAGGCCATAAATTGGAAGTCTCAAAAATTACCTGATTTAATAAAGACACTTTACAGTGTGGCTAATATTCGAATGCTGGACCTACGACGGGCTCTCTTTGGCATGGGAAATTATGTCCTCCACCCTTCCCTACATAAGAAATTCTATGTTGGGCATGCCCACTGAAAACAAAAGTGAAGATGACAAAAAACTTTTCTCAGCATTTTGCACTTACAAGAAACAGCAAATTCCTAAATGGTAACCTCCACTGACGGTGAATTCAAAGTTCCAAATGTGGGTGGTATTGCCAAAAAACCTGGCCAGCGTAGACGACCCAGGGCAGAAAGAGCAGCACCAAAAAAATAATGCAATACACCTTTCCTATGGTACACCTACCACCAAATCACTATGGTTCCCAACAAAGTCAATGTAATTATTAATTCTTAATTGTTCATGTTCTTAGCAACGTTTACATCCCATTACTAACTTGATTTCTTGTATATTTATCCATATTTGGTCACTTTTTGTGGTCCGATAGTAGTGTTCCGATAGTATTTCTGTTCCGATAGTGTTCCGATAGTGTTTAGACGTGCCCTACTAGGTGCAACCTTTTTGAATGGCGACACAGATTTTTTAAAATTTAAGCATGCTCCCACTCCTGATCCTACTCCTTCTCCCATCAAGCCCCTGAGCCCCATTATTAGTGTGGTACCACTAACCGCCCAGCCTCCCTCACCCAAGGCCCAACGGAGCCGCCACCACAGAGTCACACCACGACACACCACCAGACCCTCCTTCATCCCCGAGGGCCCCTACCGAACTGACTTGCCAGATGCTGGGGAATTTGTACCCCCAACCCCTCTATATCAATGCCACCCACCAAAGGTTCCCCAGCCAAAAGCCCCACAGCCAGCAGCCCAGCAGTCCTTGCCCTCACTTGGTAGTGCAGGCTTTGTACCATCCTCTTCCTCGCTTCCGGCCCAGCATGCTTCGGGTTTTGCATGGCCTGGTTTTATGAAGGGATTAGCACCAATAGCACTCAATTTCTTTAACTTCCTGCTTTCAGGGCTTAGCTTCAGCGAGAGCCTCCTCCGGTGCCTGCCAGGACTCCTCTCCTTCATCACATCGCTCACGCAGTGAGTGATCCACTTGTCTCCAACTTCATTTTGTGGAATGCCCGGTCTTTGTACAGGAAACTTCCAACTTTTAAAACCACGCTTTCCTCATACTCTTCTCTCGTTGTCGGTGTCTGTGAGACGTGGCTCACAGACCCATTCTCCCCCTCCTTTCCAAACTATACTTCCTACAGGAAGGACAGGGAGACCGGCGAAGTAGGAGGCGGCCTACTTCTACTGATCCACCAGTCTCTTCCCTCTAGCCCTCTCTCAATCCCTTTCACAGGTGGGGTATTGGAGCATCTGGGAGTGACTGTCACCTTTGACTCAGGCCCACTAAACATTCTGCTAATCTACAATCCCTGTCTTGATATATCACTTCAGGAATTTCAACATTTGTTTCATCAACTTCCCTCCCTAGCATTAATTATGGGTGACTTTAATGCCCATCATGACTTCTGGGAACCGGCCCTCCCCAGGAGCCGGAGAAACTGTTCCGGCGCGTCACTCGAGTTTTCTGGCAGGTAGTGATTCCCTCTCCCTTCTCACACCTCCTGGCCTCCCTACCAGGATTGACCCAGTTTCAGGGAACCCTTCCACCCTAGACCTGTGCCTTGGGAATGGCCCACTCCTCCTCACCACTATAACTACTGGCCCTTACATGGGGAGTGACCATCTTCCTGTGATCATTGCTTTCCCATCAGTGCCACCACCCCCTCCCACTTCATGCAGACCACGTTGGTCATTCAACAAGGGAGACCTGGTATCTTTTCAGACCGAGTTAAATTCAATCGTCCCACCCACGACCCTCCCGTCAGATGACAAAATTCACTTCCTTACAGAAGTCTTGGTGACTGGGATCCCACCACTTTCACCTTGTCACTTCCTCCCCCTCCCGTTCATTTCGAGTCCCCCGGTGGTTTCGGAAGTGTGCGGCGGCTCTTCAGGCCAAGCGTCATGCCTTTGCAGCGTGGTGAAAGAACCTAACCCCTCCACTTCGCCAACGTTTTCATTATCTAGAGGCCCAGTACAAGCGTGTTATTCTTGATGAGAAACGGTCAGCGTGGGCCTCCTTTTGTGCTTCCATGTCCTTTTCCACCTCAGTCTCCCAAGCCTGGCTTTCAGGAAGATGGTCCACCCACAATCCCCTCTAACCTACCCGTTAACTAGTAACGGTGTCCTCCTCACCACTGATGCCCAAAAAGCTGAGTGTCCTGCTACCCACATCCACACAACACTTGGCTCTCTAGATCCTGTACCCCTACCTGTGCTACCCTCTTCCTCACACTCCAGCCATGAAATTAGCACCGCTATAACTCCCCAGGAACTCACCTCAACCTTACTTTCACTGTCTGCTAAGAAGGCCACGGGACCAGATGATGTGCCAAACGAGTTTCTTCGATGCCTCCCAGATGCTCTGCTGCAGCTCCTTCTGGACGTCCTCAACAACAGCTGGTTGTCGGGGACGTTCCTTTCAGCGTGGCGTCTTGCCACCACTATTCCTATTCCTAAGCCTGGCAAGGACCCGACAACGGCCTCCTCTTATAGACCTATTAGCCTCCTGTCTAACATTAGCAAGGTTTTCGAGCATGTCATTCAAAATAGACTAACCTGGTGGTTGGAACGCAAACACCTTCTGCCACCCAACATGTTCGGTTTTCGCCCTCACCGAGGCACCCTTGATGCCCTGTTGTTGCTGGAGCATCACATTCAGGAAGGATTTAACCACAAAAAATTCACTTAAGTAGCTTTTTTAGATCTTAAGGGTGCTTTTGACTCCGCCTCACACAACTCAATTCTCGAGAAACTTGCCCGCCTTGGACTCTTTGGTCCACCACTAAGTTGGGTTCAGTCCTTCCTGACAAATAGATCCTTCTCCCTGGCGATTGGTAACACCTACTCTAGGTCATATCCAATCACTAGGGGTGTTCCTCAAGGTTCTCCACTTAACCCTCTACTCTTCAATGTCTTACTTTCTGACTTCCCCTCCTCTCCTGGCACACATGCACTTATCTATGCTGATGACATTTCCCTCCTTTGTTCTGCTTCCACTATCCAAGAGGCTCAACTTTCACTCCAGCGTGGGCTTGACCTTGTCCACTCTTGGACTGGCCGTTGGGGCCTGACAGTGAGTGCCCAGAAGTCTAGCCTTCTGTGCTTCACCAGAAGGCGAATACCTAACGTTCCAGTGGTCACCAGCAATGGTTCCCCGATCCCTTTCAAATCAAGTCACAAATTCCTTGGCCTACTGTTGGATAGCCCCCGCCTAACCTGGGGCTGCCACATACAGTACCTGGTGACCTCATGCCTTAAAAGGCTAAACTTAATTAAATCCCTGGCTGGTGTCAAGTGGGGTGCGGACAGGCGTATTCTCCTCCATTTTTATTGTACTTGTATCCGGAGTCGCTTGGACTACGGATGTGAGGTTTATGGAGCGGCCTCACAATCACTTCTCCATAAATTTGATATCATACAAAATTCAGCCCTTCGTATTGCACTGGGAGCCTTTAAGTCCTCCCCAGTCTGTGCCCTTCAGGCAGAGGCTTCCCTCCCCTCCCTGTCACACAGACGCTACACCTTCCTTGTCCGGACCTACACCAAGCTTGCCTCCTCCCTTAGATGTCATGCCCTCCACTCCCTCCTCCTGCAGCACGGCAGGGAGCCAGTTCATGGCCCCTTGCCCTATCAAGCCCACACACCCTTTGTAGATAGAGCCCTCTCCTTCTTTGCAACTCTCCGTGTGACTACTCCCCCTTTCCTCATCCTCGAAAAAACTTCTCCTCTGGGCCCTTGGTACCCTCTCTCTTCCTCAGTCTCACTGTCCCTTCATACACCCACACAATGGTTCAAAAGCGGCTGCCCAGTGCAGGGCAGCACTCTATTCATCTCATTCCTCCACTCTCGGTACCACACCCACTTCCACATCTACACCGACGGCTCCCGCCTCATTACCCCTCCATCCGTCGGTGCAGCCATATTCATCCCCTTCAGGTCCCTTGCCACTGCCTGGAGGTTACCGGCCACTGCCTCCATCACCACGGCAGAACTGTTTGCCATAAAAGAGGGCCTTCAATTTGCCACCACCCTTGCTGCCCCCTGCTCAATAGCCCTCTTCTCTGACTCACTCTCTGCCCTCCAGATTGTAAAATCTCACTGCCCACACTCCCACCACCACCTCACCCTTATAATTCACCACCTCATCCTCTACCTGACCTCCCTGGGACACACCATCTACCTTCAGTGGGTGCCCTCCCATGTTGGTGTCATAGGTAACACCGTGGCCGACAGGGTAGCAGCAGAGGCACACACCCACCTTTCCCCTATTGACTTAGCTACTGACCAGACAGACTTCCTGACTGACCTCAAGACAGCCTGCTGGCGACACTGGGACACAACATTGACTGACGCTTTACAGTACACCTCAGTGGGACACATTAGACAGGACACAAGACACCACTGGTGGACCTACTCCCCCAACCGGGCACTGGAAACGGCCATCACAAGACTCAGAATCGGCCACACCCGCCTCAATGCCCACCTACACAGGCTGGGCATGACTGCCCTTGGTGCCCTACCCAGCCTGACCACCCCAGAACACCTGCTGCTGCACTGCCCTCGGCACCACTCACACCCTGTGGCCCTCCTCCACTCACTGTCTGCCATTCACCCACACAGGCTAACACTGACTGACAAATACCTATCAGGCTTTCAAGACACTCAACCTCACCAGGACCTTCCTACACAAAACAAATCAACTTCACCGCATATAGCCTGACTACATCACCTCCACATCCTGGACCTTTGGGACACTAGAGGCTGTGACACACAGCCTGCACGGCCCCGACAAATCCCCAAGAAGAAGAAGAGGCGAGATCAGCTGTGCCTTTGTGTGTCAAGTAGCCCTTATTTAAACGTCATTTCCAGCGTTTATTGCAGCTGACATGGTAAGTGCTGTGGGTGGCGTGGTCGGCGGAGAAACGGTTTCTTAGTGACTGTGCCTTTTTTTTTTTTTTTTTCTCTGTATATTATGGAATGTGACGTCAGTGTTTGTTATGTTTCCTGCCTTCTCCTCCTCCTAATGCACCTCAAAATGCACCTCATTCCTCCTCCTCCTAATTCGTTCACTCCTCCGAATCCACCCCATTTCTCCTCCTCCTCCTCCTCGTTTTGTGCATTTGTGAGTGTTAAGTTGTAGTGGTTGTGGCTTGTATATATATAGAGGTGTGGGCGCGTTCCTCAGTGTTGTGCGCATTGCGTTAGTGTTCCTGCGTTTCTCTGGTTAGGTAAGAGTGCGTTCCTGGAATAGCGTTCCTCAAAGGTTTTGTGGGTAAATTTTCAGTTTGAGCCAATATATACAGTCTATCTTATATTTCCTTTTACATATGTCTAACAAGCTTGGGGACTTCCTGGGAAGGTGGGGTAACCTATCCTAAGTTCCATCCTGAAGTTAATATTCATTTCCAATTAGGTAAGATGGGGTTAGAAATGGTCATAGACCTAACCTAACCTAACCTAACTTAACTTAACCTAGTCTAACCTAACTCCCTTTTCTGATAGGGTAAAATGGGGTTAGAAATGCTTGTAGACCTAACTTAACCTAGTCTAACCTAACCCCCATTTCTGATAGGGTAAAATGGGGTTGGAAATGCTTGTTCAAGTGTGATCCAGACCATGAGAATGTGTATAGTTAAGTGTGGTGTATTGGTTCAAACTGCAATAATACCGTTTTGGGTTCCTGCGTTCCAGCGTCAGAGCTCCAAACCTGTTAAAGATTCTCTCAAAATAGTGTGTTCCTTAGAAAAGTGATTATAAAGTGCATTAAAAGCTGTGCGTCACTCAAAAAATGATAAAAAAGTTAAATGAAACCTTTGTGTTCCTCGAAAGTGATTAAAAATTGCAATGAAACCAGTGCGTCCCTCAAAAACTGATTAAAAAATGCAATAAAACCAGTGTGTCCATCAAAAGCAGCAGTGTGCTCATCAAAGGAAGTATTCTGAAAGTCCCAAATCAAACCAAATACAAGGTAGTAATACATCAGAGCGTCACACATGAAAATCTATACGTATGAATATATTTGAGACGAGGACACAAAACACAAGATTGTTAGTCTGACCAATGGGAGGAGAGCTTCCACCTAAACACAAACAACAAAAAGTTTGGTGGTGTTTGCCGTTGACCAATGGCAGAGCTTCCCACCTGAAGGCAAGCCACACAGTGTTGCTGCCAGCTTAATGTGGTCTTTGTTAACATTAAAAAAAGGTAACCTAACCTAATGTACCTTAACCCCAACCTAAACTAAACTATTTTTAGCCTTACCTAATCCAGTCTAACCCATCTATTTTTTTTTTTTTTAACCAAACCTAAGCAAATTTTATCCTAATCTAACCCAGTTCATCCAACCCTAACCTAACCTAATCCTACTCTAACCTAATCTAATCCAACTACATCTAACGTAACTCACCCTGACCTACCGTAACGTAATCCAGCCTAACCTACCTTACCTTACCTTACCTTACCTTTCCTTTCCTTTCCTTTCCTTTCCTTTCCTTACCTTACCTTACCTTACCTTACCTTACCTTACCTTACCTTACCTTACCTTACCTTACCTAACCTAACCTTACCTTACCTTACCTTACTTTACCTAACCTAACATAACCTTACCTTACCTTAGCTACCTTATCTAAGCTAACTAAAAGATGCTTTGAAGCCATTTGGCAAGTGTGTGTGTGTGTGTGTGTGTGTGTGTGTGTGTGTGTGTGTGTGTGCACATTTACCTAGTTGTATTTACCTAGTTGTAGTTTTACAGGGCCTGGGCTTTACATTCGTATGGCCCTGTCTCCATATCTACACTTATCCAATTTTTCTTTAAAACTATGCACACTCGTTGCTGACACCACTTTTTCACTCCAATTGTTCCACGTCTCAACACATCTTTGTGGGAAACTATATTTTTTAACATCTCTCAGACATCTTCCCTTTCTCAGCTTTTTACTGTGCGATCTTGTGCTTTGAATGTCATATTTTCTCTCAGGATCAGTTTCTCCTTATCCACTTGGTCCATTCTGTTGATCAATTTATAAACTTGTATCAGATAACCTCTCTCCCTTCACTGTTCCAGGGTTGGTAGATCCATAGCCTTTAGTCTCTCCTCATATGTCATCCCTTCAAATTCTGGAACCATTCTTGTAGCCATTTTTTTGTAGTCTCTCCAACTTCGTTATGTGTTTCTTTTTATGAAGGGTCCACACTACTCCTACATATTCTAATCTGGGTCTTATTATAGTACTTATCAATTTCTTCATCATTTCTTTATCCATGTAGTGAAATGCTACTCCAATATTCCTTAGCAAATTATATGTCTCTGAAAATTCTGTCTATATGGCTTACCGGTTGATTGTTTTCTTCCATTGTCACTCCTAAGTCCTCCTCCTCTTTTACTTTCTCTAGTTCTCTTCCATATCCCATCGTATTGATTCCCATGGGTTGTCTTTCACTCTTTCCCATTTCCATGACATGGCTTTTGTCCACATTGAATTCCATTTCCCACTTTTTACTCCATTCCCAGATCTTATTTAGGTCTTCTTGCAGTATTTCACAATCCTCTTTTTGCTTTATAACTCTGCACAGTTTCGCATCGTCTGCAAACAGATTTATGTAGCTGTTCACTCCTTCTGGCATGTCGTTTATATAAATGAGAAAAGTATTGGCGCCAATACTGACCCCTCTGGCACTCTGCTTTCTACTGCTCTCTACTTGGACTTCATATCTTTGACTACCATCCTTATTTCTCTCCCCCTCAAATAATTTTCCATCCATCTCAATGTGCTTCCTTTTAAACCACCCTTCTTCTCTAATTTCCACAGCAACCTTTTATGTGGCACTTTATCAAATGCATTTTTTAAAATCCAAGTAAATACAATTAACCCATGCTTCTCTCTCTTGTACCCTCTCAACTATTCTAGAGTAGAAACTCAGTAAATTTGTTACACACGACCGTCCTTTTCTAAAGCTAAATTGGCTATTTGATGATAATTTGTTGTCTTCAAGGAACTCGATACATTGTTTCTTTATTACTCTTTCACACATCTTACATATTACATTAGTTAATGATACCGGTCTGTAATTTAGAGGTTCTTCCTTCCTTCCGCTCTTATATATGGGAACCACCTCTGCTCTTTTCCATTCTACTGGTACTGTTCCATTTTCTATTGAGCATTTAATGATGTTGTGTATAGGTCTTGCTAGTTCTTCCCTACATTCTTTCCGTATTCTGCCTGAGACTTCATCTGGTCCCATTGCCTTTTCTTCATCCAGTTCCTTCATTAACTCTTTTATTTCAAGCTGGTTACTTTAATCTCTTCCATATAGATGGTCTCTCTATTACCCTGTGGTCTTTTAAATTTGGATTCCTTAGTAAAGGCCTCCTGGAACTTATTATTTAACAGTTCTGTTCTGTGTTTGTATGTGTGTGTGTGTGTATGTATTTACCTAGTTTTAGTTTTACAGGACCTGGGCTTTACATTCGTATGGCCCTGTCTCCATATCTACACTTATCCAATTTTTCTTTAAAACTATGCACACTCGTTGCTGACACCACTTCTTCACTCCAATTGTTCGATGTCTCAACACATCTTTGTGGGAAACTATATTTTTTAACATCTCTCAGACATCTTCCCTTTCTCAGCTTTTTACTGTGCGATCTTGTGCTTTGAATGTCATATTTTTCTCTCAGGATCAGTTTCTCCTTATCCACTTGGTCCATTCTGTTGATCAATTTATAAACTTGTATCAGATCCCCTCTCTCCCTTCACTGTTCCAGGGTTGGTAGATCCATAGCCTTTAGTCTCTCCTCATATGTCATCCCTTCAAATTCTGGAACCATTCTTGTAGCCATTTTTTTGTAGTCTCTCCAACTTCGTTATGTGTTTCTTTTTATGAGGGGTCCACACTACTCCTACATATTCTAATCTGGGTCTTATTATAGTACTTATCAATTTCTTCATCATTTCTTTATCCATGTAGTGAAATGCTACTCCAATATTCCTTAGCAAATTATATGTCTCTGAAAATTCTATCAATATGGCTTACCGGGTGATTGTTTTCTTCCATTGTCACTCCTAAGTCCTCCTCCTCTTTTACTTTCTCTAGTTCTCTTCCATCTCCCATCGTATAGATTCCCATGGGTTGTCTTTCACTCTTTCCCATTTCCATGACATGGCTTTTGTCCACATTGAATTCCATCTCCCAGTTTTTACTCCATTCCCAGATCTTATTTAGGTCTTCTTGCAGTATTTCACAATCCTCTTTTTGCTTTATAACTCTGCACAGTTTCGCATCGTCTGCAAACAGATTTATGTAGCTGTTCACTCCTTGTGGCATGTCGTTTATATAAATGAGAAAAGTATTGGCGCCAATACTGACCCCTGTGGCACTCTGCTTTCTACTGTTCTTTACTTGGACTTCATATCTTTGACTACCATCCTTATTTCTCTCCCCCTCAAATAATTTTCCATCCATCTCAATGTGCTTCCTTTTAAACCACCCTTCTTCTCTAATTTCCACAGCAACCTTTCATGTGGCACTTTATCAAATGCATTTTTTAAAATCCAAGTAAATACAATTAACCCATGCTTCTCTCTCTTGTACCCTCTCAACTATTCTAGAGTAGAAACTCAGTAAATTTGTTACACACGACCGTCCTTTTCTAAAGCTAAATTGGCTATTTGATGATAATTTGTTGTCTTCAAGGAACTCGATACATTGTTTCTTTATTACTCTTTCACACATCTTATATATTACACTAGTTAATGATACCGGTCTGTAATTTAGAGGTTCTTCCTTCCTTCCGCTCTTATATATGGGAACCACCTCTGCTCTTTTCCATTCTACTGGTACTGTTCCATTTTCTATTGAGCATTTAATGATGTGTATAGGTCTTGCTAGTTCTTCCCTACATTCTTTCCGTATTCTGCCTGAGACTTCATCTGGTCCCATTGCCTTTTCTTCATCCAGTTCCTTCATTAACTCTTTTATTTCAAGCTTGGTTACTTTAACCTCTTTCATATAGACATATTACCCTGTGGCCTTTCAAATTTGGATTCCTTAGTAAAGATCTCTTGGAATTTATTATTTAATAGTTCTGCTATACTTTTTGGGTCTTCCACCATCCCATTCTCTCCTTTTAATCTTTCTATTGTTTCTTTTTGCCTGATTTTTCTATTTATGAATCTGTAGAACAATTTCAGTTGCTCCTTAGATTTTTCGACAATGTCCTTTTCATAGTTCCTTTCCTCATCCTTCCTCACCTTA
Organism: Portunus trituberculatus; assembly: GCF_017591435.1. Classification (NCBI taxonomy): domain Eukaryota; kingdom Metazoa; phylum Arthropoda; class Malacostraca; order Decapoda; family Portunidae; genus Portunus; species Portunus trituberculatus. The sequence goes on along the minus strand of NC_059297.1, from coordinate 6,930,417 downwards.
ATATATTGATTTCTCGCTACCTTGAAAAATTCCTTATTTACTGGATTTCTATTTCTCCTCCACCTTTTCCATGCTCCATCTCTTTTCTCTTTTGTCCTAGCACACCTTGCGTTAAACCAATCTTTCTTTCCTTCTTCTTTAGATCTATATTTCGGGACATATTCCCTGACTCCTGTTTTATATATTTCCAAAAATAAGTTATATATCTCTTGCACTGTCTCTGAGTTTTTCCATCTCTTCCCAGTTAACGTATTTGAAGTAGTTCTTGACATTCTCAATATCAGCCTTTCTGTAATTTAATCGGTCTCCTTTGTATGAATCGTCTCTATCTTCCTTTCCTTCTTCTATATCCATTTCTAATATCACATTGTCACTCTTTCCCAATGGGCACTTATATATATTCATTTGTATACCCCTTGAAAAAACTAGGTCCAATCTCGCCGGCTCGTCGTTTCCTCTGTATCTTCTGTTTTCCTTTACTCTTTGGTCCATCATATTATCTATCATTAGGTTTAGGAATCTTTCTCTCCAGGATTCTTCCCCCATAACACTTTCATTATTTTCCCAGTCCACTTCTTTACAGTTGAAATCTCCTACTAATATCACTTTTCCTGTCTTTAATGATTCTCATTAGACTTCTTATTGTGTCATCTATCATGTCTTTATATTCTTGATTGATCCATGAATTTTTTTTTGGTGGTGCATATTTTAAAATGATTGTTAACTCTTTTTCATTAATATGCATCTTAACATACAGTACTTTTGCTTTTCCTTCCCCACATTCCACTTGGTTTATCACCATCTCCTTCCTTAACATTATCATGACTCCTCCTCCTCCTTTACCCCCTCTGTCTCTGTGTATTTACCTAGTTGTATTTACCTAGTTGTAGATTTACAGGGCCTGGGCTTTATGCTCGTGTGGCCCCGTCTCCATATCTACACTTATCCAATCTTACTTTAAAAGTGTGCACACTCGTTGCAGACACTACTTCTTCATCTAAACTGTTCCACATCTCAATACATCTCTGCGGGAAACTATATTTTTTAATATCTCTCAGACATCTTCCCTTTCTCAGCTTTTTACTATGTGATCTTGTGCTTCGGATGTCATATTCTTCTCTCAGGATCAGTTTCTCATTATCCACTTGGTCCATTCCGTTGATCAATTTATAGACTTGTATCAGGTCTCCTCTCTCCCTTCTTTGTTCCAACGTTGGTAGATCCATAGCCTTTAGTCTCTCCTCATATGTCATCCCTTCAAGTTCTGGGACCATTCTTGTAGCCATTTTTTGTAGCCTCTCCAATTTCCTTATGTGTTTCTTTTTATGAGGGGTCCACACTACTCCTGCATATTCCAATCTGGGTCTTATTATAGTACTTATCAATTTCTTCATCATTTCTTTGTCCATGTAGTGAAATGCTACTCCAATATTCCTCAGCAAATTATATGTTTCTCTAAAAATTCTATCAATATGGCTTACTGGTTGATTGTTTTCTTACATCGTCACTCCTAAGTCCTTTTCCTTTTTGACTTTCTCCAGTTCTACTCCATCTCCCATCTTATAGATTCCCACAGGTCGTCTTTCACTCTTTCCCATTTCCATGACATGGCTTTTGTTCACATTGAATTCCATTTCCCACTTCTTACTCCATTCCCAGATCTTATTTAGGTCTTCTTGCAGTATTTCACAATCCTCCTTTTGCTTTATAACTCTGCACAGTTTTGTATCATCCACAAACAAATTTATGTAGCTGTTCACTCCTTCTGGCATGTCGTTAATATAAATGAGGAAAAGTACTGGTGCCAATACTGACCCCTGTGGCACTCCGCTTTCTACTGCTCTCCACTTGGACTTCATATCTTTAACTACCGTCCTTATTTCTCTCCCCCTCAAATAATTTTCTATCCATCTCAATGTGCTTCCTTTTAAGCCACCCTTCTCCTCTAACTTCCACAGTAATCTTGCGTGTGGCACTTTGTCAAACGCCTTTTTTAAATCCAAATAGATGCAGTCAACCCATCCCTCTCTCTCTTGTACTCTAACAATTCTAGAATAGAAACTCAATAAATTAGTTACACAAGACCGTCCTTTTCTAAAACCAAATTGGCTATTTGATATTAATTTGTTGTCTTCAAGGAACTCGATCCATTGTTTCTTTATTATTCTTTCACACATCTTGCATATTACACTAGTTAGTGATACCGGTCTGTAATTTAAAGGTTCTTCTTTCCTTCCACTCTTATATAAGGGAACCACCTCAGCTCTTTTCCATTCTACTGGCACTGTTCCATTTTCTATTGAGCGTTTTATGATATTGTATATAGGACTTGCTAGTTCTTCCCTACATTCTTTCAGTATTCTGCCTGAGACTTCATCCGGTCCCATTGCCTTTTCTTCATCCAGTTCCTTCATTAACTCTTTTATTTCAAGCTTGGTTACTTTAATCTCTTTCATATAGATTGTCTCTCTATTACCCTGTGGCCTCTTAAATTTGGATTCTTTAGTAAAGACCACCTGGAATTTTTTTATTTAATAGTTCTGCCATGCTTTTTGGGTCTTCCACCATCCCGTTTTTTCCTTTTAACCTTTCTATTGTTTCTTTTTGCCTAATTTTTCCATTTATGAATCTATAGAACAATTTTGGTTGCTCCTTACATTTTTCGACAATATCTTTTTCGAAGTTCTTTTCCTCTTCCTTCCTCGCCTTAACATATTCATTTCTCGCTGCCTTGAAGTTTTCCTTATTTGTTGGATTTGTCCTCCACCCTTTCCATGCTCCATCTCTTTTCTCCTTTGCGCTAGCACACCTTGCATTAAACCAATCTTTCTTTCCTTCTTCTTTTGGTCTATATTTTGGGACATATTCCCTGACTTCTGTTTTGTATATTTCCAAAAATAAGTTATATTTGTCTTGCATTGTCTCTTGAGTTTTCCATCTCCTCCCAGTCTACGTTTTTAAAATAGTTCTTGAGATTCTCAATATCAGCCTTTCTGTAATTTAATCGATCTCCTTTGTATGAATCGTCTCTATCTTCCTTTCCTTCTTCTATATCTATTTCTAATATTGCATGGTCACTCTTTCCCAATGGGCACTTATATCTTATATTGTCATTCATTTGTATACCCTTTGTAAAAACTAGGTCCAATCTCGCCGGCTCGTCGTTTCCTCTGAATCTTGTGCATTCCTTTACTCTCTGGTCCATCATATTGTCTATCATTAGGTTCAAGAATCTTTCTCCCCAGGCTTCTTCCCCATACCACTTTCATAATTTTCCCAGTCCACTTCTTTACAGTTGAAATCTCCTACTAATATCAATTTTCTCCTTTCTTTAACAATTCTCATTAGACTCCTTATTGTGTCATCTATCATGTCTTTATATTCTTGATTGGTCCATGAATTTGTTTTTGGTGGCAATACAAAGCAGCAGCTCAGGATGTGGCAGCGTGCAGCGACCAGCGACGGCAGCCCAGAACATGGCAGAGTGCAGTAACAGGGTGCAGTCCCTGAGTGCAGGATGCGTGCAGTAGGTGTAGCTGCCGGAATCTGCCGCTGCCACAGCTCCACCTCCTTATATAGCCACCGGCCAACGTGAATACGGTGACATGTCCAAAACTGTAGTGCTCCCTTGTGCCGGTGCTTCAAAAAACTGTGAATGGGTGTTGTGATACCGGCTGGTTTCACAGCTTCGGAGCACTATGTGTGTGTGTGTGTGTGTTTGGAGAGAGAGAGAGAGAGAGTTAGTGGTGTTTTGAAGGGTGTCAGTAATTTGAATGATGGTTTAAGAAGTGTTATGTATACTGTGTGTACATTAATGTATCCCTGTATTTCCACTTTCCCATAAGTTGACTTCATTCTTGAGTGAGCTTTCAAGACACTCACCCTTCACTTCTCATTGATTCCTATGGCTTTCCTTAACGCACTGCTGACTAATTTAACCTAACCTAACTTATCCTATCCTTTCGTAACCTAACCTAACCTAACCTATGGCTTTTCTGACCTTTTCTATGCAAGAGGGGAAGCTGGCCAAGTGCAACAAAAATAGAAATAAATAAGTAAAATAAATAAAAATAATAGAGCCTGCTGCATGAAATGGAGGTGTCTGAGTGACTACTCAACACTCACAGTCTCCACCTCACCAACACACTGATACAGGGTGGTTCATCTCCACCTTACCTAACCTAACTTATTGTAGAGAGTCTTGGCCTTACCTAACCTAACCTAACTTAACCCCAACCTGACCTAACAACCTCACCTCATCTCATCTCACCTCACCTCACCTAACTTAAGTTAACCTAAGCTCACCTCACCTTACATCATCTCACCTAACTTAGCCTAACCAAGCCTAACCTAACCTAACCTCAACCTTTTCCTAATCTAACCTAACTTGACATAACCTAGACCAACCTAACCTAACCCAACCTCACCCAACCAAACTTCACCAGTGCACCAATACAAGTTGCCTCATTACCACTTGAAAAGGTGACTGAAGCTTTCCATTCAATTTGTGGTGCCATTTCATTCATTTTACGTTATTATTGTTGTTTGATTTTATATGTATATGATATTAATCCAGTTTCATTTGTTTCAGATTGTGTTAAGATATGGAGAAACACAGACCAAGGCAACAACAAGAGAAGGAGGAGGAGGAGGAGGAAGAGGTAGAGGTAGAGGAAGATAAGAAGAGGAAGAGAAAAAAGAAGGGATAAACAGAAAAAAGAAAAAGATAAAATAAGAATAAATATTGTCATTTTATAAGGTTAAATCTCTCTCTCTCTCTCTCTCTCTCTCTCTCTCTCTCTCTCTCTCTCTCTCTCTCTCTCTCTCTCTCTCTCTCTCTCTCTCTCTCTCTCTCTCTCTCTCTCTCTCTCTCTCTCTCTCTCTCTCTCTCTCTCTCCTCCTCCTCCTCCTCCTCCTCCTCCTCCTCCTCCTCCTCCTCCTCCTCCTCCTCCTGCCCATAAATAAAAAAACATGAGTGAAGCACCAACAACAGGGATGACAAACAATGAAAGCGAAACTGTCCCATCTGAGCGTAATGGCGTAAAGTTTTGTTACATTAATGCGCGCAGTATAAGAAACAAATTTCTGGATCTAGAGGAAATTGTCAGTATGGAAGACTACGACATTATCGGCGTTACAGAATCCTGGATAAACACTTCAAACAGAGACTTTTTAGCAGAACTTTCTTTACAGGGTTACAATTTATTTAACTGTGAAAGAGCGCACAGAGTAGGAGGTGGATTACTCTTATATGTCCAATCAGATCTTCGCCCGCTTTGGGAACCAGTCGAAAAGATAAATAATATTGATGTCTCATACTTTCAACTTAGCTCTAAACTGCGAAAATTAGTAATTGGTGTCATTTACCAACCTCCAGGAGAAGTACAGGAAGCTGATAACAAACTATATGAACAAATAGCTGGAATTTGTTCAGAAAATAAGACCATAATTGTTGGAGATTTTAATCTTGCCATTAACAGATGAGGCGATCCTTTAAGTTCACACTAGGGATAAAATTTGTATAACATTCTTTTAGAAAGCAGTCTTGATCAACTTGTACAACATCCAACAAGAGGTGATAATATCAGTTAGGTTAGATTTGGTTGTGTTTGGTTCAGTTCAGTTTAGTTAGGTTCAGATCAGTTCAGTTAGGTTAGGTTTGGTTCACTTCAGTTCAGTTGGTTAGGTTAATTTCAGTCATGTTTAGTTCAGTTAGGTTTTGTTCAGTTCAGTTAAGTTTGGTTGAGTTCAGTTCAGATAGGTTAATTTCAGTTCAGTTAGGTTCAGTTGAGTTAAGTTCAGTTAATTTAGGTTCAGTTAGGAGTTGAATTCAGTTCAGTTCAATTCAGTTAGGTTTGAGTGAGTTCAGTTCAGTTCAATAAGGTTAGGACTGGGTGGGTGGGTGGGCTGGCTGGTTGGCAGGCAGCTCTCATTTCTAAACACCCTACAAAATAGTAAAGGTGATTCAATGTTAACAGTACACCTCTCATTACAGGAAGGTCAAGTCAAGAGTCCCTGAATGATGCTAAGGAGACACACTGCTGTCGGGAACACTGCGCCACCAAGCTAAGCCAAGCCAAGTCACAACACAAACCTTCAGCAACACCTGCAACCATCAACAACACCCAAAGTACAAGACAACACTTGGAGCGAGGAAGAACAGTTAGGTTAGGTTAGGCAGTTTGGCATGTTTTTTTTTTTAGGACATTTTAATAGAATTTGGCATGTTTTTTTTTGGGGCATTTGGCATGTTCTTGAGGGCATTTTTTTTTTTATTGCAATTTAAGATTGGTATGTTTTTGAGGGCATTTGAAGACAGTTTTGGCTATGATAATACCATTTTATTGACATTAGGAAAGGTGTATTGAGGTCACAAGATTAATGGGCACAGTCTTCACTATTTTAATCCCCCACATGAGATTGTGAAGCAAGTGTTGGATTCTCAGGACAAAAATCCAGTGTGCTTGTTAACAGATTCACTCAGTACTTATTCATTCATTCACTTTTTTCTCTCTCTCTCTCTCTCTCTCTCTCTCTCTCTCTCTCTCTCTCTCTCTCTCTCTCTCTCTCTCTCTCTCTCTCTCTCTCTCTCTCTCTCTCTCTCTCTCTTTTTTTTACGTAGGGAAGAAGGCCAGCAAGGACAAAAAAAAATAGGATTAAAAAAAAACGAGTTACATCCCGTGTGTGTGTGTGTGTGTGTGTGTGTGTGTGTGTGTGTGTGTGTGTGTGTGTGTGTGTGTGTGTGTGTATTTACCTGGTTATACCTAGTTATGGTATGACTGGGCTTTATGCTCGTTTGGCCCCATCTCCATATAAATGTGCGTATGTGTCTGTCTATGGAGTGTAGTGCGTCTGGAAAGTGTTTTTTTGGTTGGATTTTGTGAGAAATTTTGTTTTTTTTTATTGTGAATTTTATATTTGTGATAAATTTTGTGTGTTTTAAAGTGAGGTGAGGCTGTGGTAGAGGTTTGGTGGACTGTGTGTGTGTGTGTGTTGTGTGTGTGTGTGTTTGTTTGTGTGTGTTTGTTTTTGTGTGTGTGTTTGTTTGTGTGTGTGTGTGTGTGTTTGTTTGTTTGTTTGTGTGTGTATTTACCGATTTGTATTTACCTATTTGTGATTACAGGGCCCGATCCATAGCTCTCTATGTCCTGTCTCTATGTGTGTGTGTGTGTGTGTGTGTTTGTAAGGGTATGTTTTCACTACAAGGGCAGCGGTGTGGTTAGGTGTTAACACAGTAAGCAGAGCGGGGTGACCTACACAAGAATTCTGGGTGTCCTTTAGCCACAGAGCAGGTTGGGCAGGCAACAGTATGATATATATATATATATATATATATATATATATATATATATATATATATATATATATATATATATATATATATATATATATATATATATATATATATATATATATATATATATATATATATATATATATATATATATATATATATATATATATATATATATATATATATATATATATATATATATATATATATATATATATATATATATATATATATATATATATATATATATATATATATATATATATATATATATATATATATATATATATATATATATATATATATATATATATATATATATATATATATATATATATATATATATATATATATATATATATATATATATATATATATATATATATATATATATATATATATATATATATATATATATATATATATATATATATATATATATATATATATATATATATATATATATATATATATATATATATATATATATATATATATATATATATATATATTTTTTTTTTTTTTTTAATGAATAACAAAAACATGAACACCTCAATGTTTATCTGGAAGGATGACGAAAAATCTAGTGATTTATAAAGGAACGTGAAATTTTGTTGGTAAAGGTGTGTGTGTATTTACCTAGTTGTATTTACCTAGTTGTAGTTTATGCTCGTGTGGTCCCGTCTCCATATCTACACTTATCCAATTTTTCTTTAAAACTATGTACACTCTTTGCTGATACCACTTCCTTACTCAAACTGTTCCAAGTCTCAACACATCTTTGCGGGAAACTAAATTTTTTAACATCTCTCAGACATCGTCCCTTCCTTAGTTTCTTACTATGCGATCTTGTGCTTCTAAAGTCATATTCTTCTCTCTGGATCAGTTTCTCATTATCCACTTCAACCATTCCGTTAATCAATTTATAAACTTGTATCAGATCCCCTCTCTCTTCTCTGCTCCAAGGTTGGTAGATCCATTGCCTTTAGTCTCTCCTCATATGCCATCCCTTTAAATTCTGGAACCATTCTTGTAGCCATTTTTTGTAGTCTCACTAATTTTCTTATGTGTTTCTTTTATGGGAGTCCACACAACTCCTGCATATTCCAATCTAGGTCTTATTTTAGTACTTATCAATTTCTTCATCATTTCCTTGTCCATATAGTGAAATGCTACTCCAATATTCCTTAGCAAATTATATGTCTCTCTGAAAATTCTATCAATATGGCTAACCGGTTGATTATTTTCTTCCATTGTCACTCCCAAGTCCTTTTCCTTTTTTCCTTTTTCTAGTTCTACTCCATCTCCCATCTTATAGATTCCCACTGGTCGTCTTTCACTTTTTCCCATTTCCATGACATGGCTTTTGTCCACATTGAATTCCATCTCCCATTTTTTGCTCCATTTCCAGATCTTGTTTAAGTCTTCCTGTAGTATTTCACAATCCTCTTTTGTTTAATGACTCTGCACAGTTTCGCATCATCCGCAAACAGATTTATGTAGCTGTTCACTCCTCTGGCATGTCATTTATATATACGAGAAAAGTATTGGTGCCAATACTGACCCCTGTGGCACTCCGCTGTCTACTGTTCTCCACTTGGACTTCATATCTTTAACTATCGTCCTTATTTCTCTCCCCCTTAAGTAATTCTTCATCCATCTCAATGTGCTTCCTTTTAAGCCACCCTTTTCCTCTAACTTCCATAGTAATCTTTCATGTGGCACTTTATCAAAAGCCTTTTTTAGATCTAAATAAATACAGTCAACCCATCCCTCTCTCTCTTGTACTTTATCAACTATTCTAGAGTAGAAACTCAATAAATTTGTCACACATGACCGACCTTTTCTAAAACCAAATTGGCTATTTGATAATATTTTGTTGTCTTCAAGAAACTCGATCCATTGTTTCTTTATTACTTTTTCACACATCTTGCATATTACACTAGTTAGTGATACCGGCCTGTAATTTAAAGGTTCTTCCTTCCTTCCGCTCTTATATATGGGAACCACCTCAGCTCTTTTCCACTCCACTGGCACTGTTCCATTTTCTATTGAGCATTTTATGATGTTGTATATTGGACTTGCTAGTTCTTCCCTACATTCTTTCAGTATTCTGCCTGAGACTTCATCCGGTCCCATTGCCTTTTCCTCATCCAATTCCGTCATCAACTTTTTTATTTCAAGCTTGGTGTGTGTGTGTGTGTGTGTGTGTGTGTGTGTGTGTGTGTGTGTGTGTGTGTGTGTGTGTGTGTGTCCCATGGCTGTGTGGCTCACTGTTTTGTACAGCTTTTTTTTTTCCCTCATTATCTCTCTTCCTTCTTTCTTTTATCTTTCCTCATTTTTCTTTCATTTTTCCTCAAGGGATGGAACTGGTGTGGAAAAAATGAAAATAGTTTGTGTTTTTCTTTCATGTATAGCAGCAGAATATCACCAAATTTTCTTTTCTCAACAAACTATTAATAAAGAGAGTCTAATTGTACCAGAACTATGCACAGTTTGGTCAGTGGTTGTCATTTTGTGTCCAGCAATAAAGGTTCACACTGGTGGACACCCTCTTGGAGTCGTGGAGGGCTGCTGGCTGCCCACCCACAAAAAATATGCCACAATTTTGTGTCTGTACGTCCAAACTATGTCAAAATCATTGCCGTTAGTAACCACTCTGCTCTGCTCTGCTTGTAGTGTGAATATATCCTTAGTGTGCTGTGTGGGTGTGTTGTGTGCAGGTTAGTCACTTTTTTTGTGGTTTTTGAAATGTTTTGTAAAGTGTTTAGTAGTTTGTAAGTGAGGTGAGAGTGTGTCAGTGTGTCAGGGTTGTGTCAAGAGTGTATCTTACTCTGTAGATTGCTTCAATGATTGGTAATGAATGGTGTTTTAAGCTCTTCAGTAGCATGACACATTTTCATATTCCTTGTGGTGACTATCTGGTGATTTTGTACAGCTTCACAAACTCATGTGGGGGTTAAAATGGTGAGGACTGTGGCCATTAATCTTCTGCCCTCCATACACCCTTGCTAATTTCAATAAAATGGTCTATAGTAAAACTAATTTGTACTGACCTGTAGGGCTAGGCCTATAATTATATAATCCATGTGATGCTGCCATATCTCTCATTACTTCAAGAAAAACGGAATAACTGCTCTGTATTCATTTTAATGCATGACTTCGCTTAAAAAAAACTGTAAGTGATGGACAAGACATGAAGATGCCATAGGTATATTAAATATAGTAAAGGTGCTGGTTATAAAAGTGAAAATGAGGCTGATAATTTTTCCAAATATTTACAATTATGTCCTCTCAAGATACCCAGCGTAATATAATGAGTGGGGAAAAGAAACGCTGATAAGGTTGTGATGCTGTGGTGTATATCTTGTTTGCACTGGGACAGATCTTTTTCACTGTGCCTTCAGATATACCAGCTGCACCTGCTGTCCTCTTCCTTGCTTGATTTATTGGTAAAAGTGGTCCTTGCAAGCTTTATCTATGCCTATTCTGTAGGCAAACTTCTTGGTTTGGCTGTACAACACAGATGAGGAAGTGTCAGGGTGTCCTTCCATAGTGGCGACCAAATGAGAAGTGAGTCGATGTGCACCTGCGTGATGACCTGACTCCTCCCCTTCCTTCCCCATGGGAAATCCCGCCTGGGGTCGAGTGGCAACGTCGCCCGTCCTGATATGCCACATAGTCATACATGTCCATGGAATACCTTCGTTTGACTTGGTATATAACACTTATTTGTATCACCTGCTATTTAATGAAATAGTCAGAATATTGTTAGAACGCTGTTTGTTGATAATACGTACTATGATTAAAAAACCATGAGTAGTATAGGTTGTTAATGTTTTGGTTGGAAATCTGGCAGAATGGAAAACACACCCTATGGGTCAGTACAATTTAGTTTTACTATAATGGTACACAAATCTCAAGGTAAACATGTGTCCCAGTACTGAAGGAGTTATTGTGTGTGTGTGTGTGTGCTTAAAATGTATTGTTTTCATGTATATTATTACTATTTGTTTATTTGTATTCTCTCTCTCTCTCTCTCTCTCTCTCTCTCTCTCTCTCTCTCTCTCTCTCTCTCTCTCTCTCTCTCTCTCTCTCTCTCTCTCTCTCTCTCTTTTGATGGTTGAAACAGTTGGTTTGTAAAGATTGTGTCACTTCAAATGTTTTTATCATTGAATATCTGTTAACTTGAAAAATTGTTTAAATTAATTTTGTAAAGTTGAAAATTTGTGTAGATTTTTTTATGTTAAGTCGTGAACTGTTGAAAGTTTGATGTTGAAAAGTTTCTATACGTAAGTTGAAAATTTTGCTGTTTTTGTGTAGCTATAAATTTATCAAGGTGAAAATTTGTGTAGATGCATAAATTTTGCTGTTTTTATACTAAGTTGAAAATTTGTGTAGAGTTTTCACTATTTTTTTCTTTTTTTTACTGTATTAAGTTGAATAAAAGTTTATAGGGAGACTCTTGCATTTAATTTTAGCTCCAATATGCATCTGCCTCATCTCCGGAGACTCTTTCAAGTATTTTGGACTTAGTACAGTTTTTAGGGCCCTCTTTTGGGGTTTTTAGGCCAATTTTTTGGGTTTTTTTTCACCATTTTCACCATTTTAGGGCCCTTTTGGTTTTAGGGCACATTTTTTTCACCATTTTTTTTCACCATTTTATGATGGGCTTTTTGACATTTTGGGATAGTTCTGCAGTATTTCGGACCATTTTTAATCAGGCTTTTTTTATAAATGGCAGCAGGCAAGCATTTAAAAATGTTTTTTTTTTAAATGGCAGGCATTTAGATAAAAAATGTCAAACTTTAACTTACCAGCATTTTTTGAAATCGCCAATTAACTTCCTAGCATTTTTTGAAGTTGTCATGCTGCTGTCATTTTTTTCACTGTTCATTCTCTCTACACTTGTTTTTTCTGTATTACTTGTGATAATAAATAAGGGTTCAAAATAATTAGCATGTTTTTTTCTGCCGTGTTATTGTTTAGAGTGAGTGTAGGGGGTTAATGGAGGCAATATTTATGTGTCAGTGACCGAAGCCGGCTTGAGGCGACTACTCACTGAAACCAGCCACATTTTCCCAGGAAAAAATTACCAAAACAATAAAGATTTCTTCACAATTTATTATTCAGTAAGTGATAACAGCTCTTAGTACAGTGACAACATAATGAGGCAGTGAAGACAATTTATTACAATGGAGTAATGGCACCACACCACCACACCTGTCTAAGTACATACACCACCCACAATGAGTGGAGAAGACCGACTGCCACGCCAACCCGCAACTCTTCCCTCCCTGGCCACTAACACCACCAGCAGTACCAGTAACAGTAGGTGATGGCCGTGCAGGGTCAAGGTGCCATGCAGAATCCTTGCTGGTGGTGGGGGAGGGGACGGGGGCTGCGGCAGGGAGTGGGGACCGCGGCGGCAGGTGTTGAATGACTGCTGAATCTCGCTGGACGACGACGGCGGCGGTGGTGGTGGTGGTATAGGCGTTTGCCGGGCCACTGGAATGCGCTGCGAGACCAGCCGACTCCTCAGCAGCAATAACGGCGACGGTGGTGGTGTTGTGGGAAGGGTCAGTGAAGGCCGTGCGAAGCCGGAGTCCCTCACGGGATCGCTGCACTCAGGTCTTTGGATCGCCAATTCCTGTAATGGACAAATTAAATGATAATCTCCAAATGTACCACGCCACACTGTCCTACAATACACTTTCACTGCCTCAATCAGCCTCTCACTCGCCCTCTCATTATTCCATTTATACTCGGTTATGCCCTTCTCCCTCCTCTCTCCTCTCTCCTCCCAGCGTCTCCTGTGTTACGTAACATCCCGACCCTTCTTGTCATGACAATCCCAGGCTTTCACTCGTCTCCACACAGTTCCACCACCAACACACCCCATTCTCTTCACGTCTTTAACTCAGTCACAAACACCACACCATGTCTTGTCTCTTCCATTTCATCACATTGCATTCAGTTCCCAGCCTGCCTCCTCTTGTTACGATCCACTCACGCTCACTTTCATTCTTACCAGTCACTCAAACCTCCCCCCAAAAAAAAAAAAAAAATACCTTGTTCACCACTCTCCCCCCCCCCTCCCCACCGTCACTCGTGAACCTCTTCGTCCATTTACGTCCACTTCACAGATCCACCATTTTCGTCCTTCTCAAGCCACTTACTTCCCTATTACAACATACTCGCAGTCGTTGTCATGAACAGCGAAATGTATCACACACTTCTACAACAATGATATGTCCTGATAAATCTCGTCCGTTCAACTTCTCCTTCAGAACGAATTTGATGGCTATATCCCCAAACATGACTTCACTTACAAACTTGCAGTCTAACAACAGATCCCCAGAGTGGTTTACGTCACCCTCGTTATACTACCTTCAGCACGAGTCTAGTCCTTTCACTTACTTGCCTGCCTACCACTTCAAGAACTAATTTCATGGTTAAATCCCCAAACTTAACGTTATACTACCACATCTCGCTTCTAATGCACGTAACTTGAAGCAGCCTCGTTACGTTAAGAAATCCTGTCCACTTTTTGCCGATTCTGAGACCTATTCTATAACAAGGGTACCACAATGACTAATCTGAAATATTTTAGCCTCAAATATAACTTAATGAGCTCAATAGTAACGCGACACGTTCAGCACCAAGACACGTTGTCATAGTAGTCCTGTTACTATTTGGTGATTTTATACAACTTCAGAAACTTACGCGAGGAATTAAAATAGTGAAAACTCTTGCCATTAACCTTGTCACATCCATACACGCTTTGTAACATTAACAGAATTATCTAATCGTACACACAAGTAAAAATGCGTCACAGTACAGAGGTTACGCGTAATTCTTCCTTCCTACATTCCTACAATGACCACGAAAACACTTCACTTGGTATAGCCATTACCCAAATCTATTCTGAACCCATGTTACTATAACCACACTAGTGAATGAACGACCTTCTGTCCTTACCGACAACTAGATCAAACACTCCTACGTAGCGATAGTTCCTCATACATCCTACATACACACAGACAGACACCGTACAATTATTCTTCCAATAGACGCAGTGCACATCCTACAAATATCCAGTTACCCTTCATCACTCAACATTCCTAACAACCCTCAAGTTACTGACTGACAACTTCCTATCACCACTGCAGTGTCAAACGCACACACAACGCCAACACCTACACCATTCATTCATAGAAACAACACCAACCTCTCCTCAGGCTGTACTGTACTACGCAGTGCGGTGGGATGGAGGGAAGTGGAGTGGAGTGGAGTGGGGAGGGAGGGTCCGCTAGCCTCCACACAGCAGCAGCAGCAACGGACGGACACTGGGCTGCACCGAGGGGTTGTTGGTGGCGTGGTGACTGAAGAGATATAGCGGGCGTGATGTCTGGGTGAAGAATGGTCCAGCTGCCATCTAAACTCATGACCAAGCTTCGGTTATCTCCCCCCCCCCTCAACCTGCCAATAAGGAAAGAGCAATTTGAGGGCAAACGAGCATATGAAACGCTGCCTGGAACCTAACCACTGGTCCACCACGCTCTGTAACTCCTTCCACACCAACCGTTACACAAACTCAATTGCAATAATTTGTTTTATCAGTCATTCCTACCTTCCGTGTAGTACTTATAATAAGTTTTTTTTTATGATTTTATTGTAACATTTTGAAGCTTCCTTCGTAATAAATGATTATGATAGTTAATAATCTCTCTCTCTCTCTCTCTCTCTCTCTCTCTCTCTCTCTCTCTCACATGACTCCCTCCAAGTGAACCCTGCCTGCAAATCAACGAATCAATATAAAAAAAAAAAAAAAATGAAGAGTAAAAACGTATAATTAACGAATCGTTTTTCTAAGGAAGCTTGAGTTGAATCGAGTTGTAATGACGAAAATGCAACAAGTTAGAACAGTTTGTGGGTTGCAAATACAACAAGAGCAGAATGACTGAGACGAAGGGAGGTGGAGAAGGAGTTATGAGGCAAACTAGTTGTGGCTGAAACGAGCGGCGAGGGTATTCAAATTGTCAACACGGTGAATGGATAGCTAACCCTTTCAGTACCGTGACACATTACGATATTCATGCTGTATGCTTACTACTTGGTGATTTTATACAGCTTCATCAACGTATGTGGGGATTAAGATAGCGAAGACTGGCCATTAACGAGAGTGGTGATGAAATGGGTCAATAGTTAGCCAGTCAGACCCGTGGCAGTTTGCCAGGAGTGAGGAGCCATTAAGCTACCTATCTTAAACCCTTCAGTACTCGGACACATTTTTACCTTGAGATTTGCGCACGGTTAGACCATTTTGTTGACATTACTAACTACTACTACTACTACTACTACTACTACTACTACTACTAGTTGAAGGCAGTTAGTTAGAAAAGACAAATTGGTAAAAGGGAAAGCCAGCGTATATAAGAGAATATAATGTACATATGTGAAGCTTACGTATACTGCTAACATTGAGGGAGGTACCAACGCAGGGCAGGGTGGGGGGGAACTGTTAGAGAAGACTGAGAACGCCTCATTTCATAGGGAGTGTTTATATTGTTTAATGTATAGGGCATGATATGTTAAGGTTCCAGTATAGATTAGTAGTAGTAAATGACAGAGCGAGGATGTTCAGTGTTGCGTCTGTAGAAGCAAGGGAACAGTTGAGTGTCATCGAAGAAAACGAGATAATTGCTGGTAAGATTGTGTGTGTCCAGATGACAGATGGACCAGTCAGCTTTTTAAGGCACTCAACAATATTAACATGAAAAAATGACTGTACAATGTGTGTGGGGGGGAAGGGGGAATGAGTGTGTGTGTGTGTGTGTGTGTGTGTGTGTGTGTGTGTGTGTGTGTGTGTATTTACCTATTTGTGTATTACAGGGCCCGAGCTAAGCTCTCTGTGTCCTGTCTCCTTGTCCACTCCTGTCATATCTCTCTTTCATCTGATTGACACACACTGCGTCAATGACATCACTGCTCAGTTTATTCCACTTATCAATACTACGATGCAGGAAACTGTATTTTCTCACGTCATTTAGACAGATGTCTTTTATTAGTTTTTTTCCATGTCCTCGGAGATGATTACTTGTGGTCACCTTTATCAACTCTGTCCAATATGTCAATCTTGTTCACCAATTTATACATAGTTATCATGTCTCATCTTGTTCTTCTCTCTTCTAATGTGGTCAGCCCCAGTTTCCTCAGTCTTTCCTCATAGTCTAACTCCCTGAGTCCTGGTACCATCCTTGTTGCCAGCCTCTGTACCCTCTCCACCTTCTTCACATTTTTCTTCATATGTGATGACCAGACGCAAGCTGCATATTCTAACTGGGGTCTTATTAAGGTGCATAATATCTTTTTCATCATTCCTTCATCTAGGTAGTGGAATGCAAGGCCAATATTTTGAAGCATGTTATATGTTTTCCAAAATATCTTGTTAATGTGTTTCTCCGGTGACAAAGTGTTTTGCACGATTACTCCTAAGTTTTTCTCCTCATTGGTCTCTTCAATTTTCTCATCACCCAGCCTGTAATCCCTGTTTGGTCTGTATCTGCTTCTTCCCATTTTCATAACATGGCTCTTGTTTATATTAAATTCCATCTGCCATTCTTTACTCTTCTCATATATTTTATCAAGATCTTCCTGTAACTAGTTACAATCTTCCAAATTCTTTACTCTCCTCATAATTTTGGTATCGTCCACGAACATATTCATGTAACTGTCAATTCCTACTGGCATATCATTAACATAAATCAAAAACATGATGGGACCAAGTACTGACCCTTGTGGAACTCCACTGGTTACCTTCTTCCACTCGGACTTCTTTCCTTTCACCACTGTTCGCATATCTCTTCCCACTAAGTAATTTTCCATCCATTTTGCTAGTTTATCACTTACTCCTCCAATCTTCTTTAGTTTCCACATCAGTCTATTGTGTGGCACTTTATCAAAGGCCTTTCTCAAGTCCAGGTAGATAGCATCCACCCATCCCTCTCTATGTTGTACTCGTAGTATGTCAGTCATTCTTGAATAAAAACATAATAAATTGGATACGCACGATCTTCCTTTTCTGAGACCAAACTGCCTTTCACTCAGAATGTTTTCACTTTCTAGATACTCACTCCACTTAGCTTTAATTACTTCTTCACATATATACCTTGCACAATATACTAGTCAACGATACTGGTCTATAATTTAGCGGTTCCATTCTACTACCACTCTTTTATATAGGCACAAT
Source organism: Portunus trituberculatus (assembly GCF_017591435.1). NCBI lineage: Eukaryota > Metazoa > Arthropoda > Malacostraca > Decapoda > Portunidae > Portunus > Portunus trituberculatus. The sequence goes on along the minus strand of NC_059297.1, from coordinate 6,912,871 downwards.
GTCAGCTCTTTTCCACTCTTTCGGAACCATTCCTGTTCGTATGGAGGTTTCCGCAATATCAAATACGGGGTTCAACAATTGATCCTTACATTCTTTTAGCAACCTCCCAGATATGCCATCAGGCCCCATTGATTTATTAATATCCAAATTGCTTATAATTTTCCTTACATCTTCTTTAGTAACCATGATGTCCTGCATTTGCTTTATTTCCGTAGGCCTTTCTCCTATAAAATGCTCCTCCTTTGTAAACACTTTGCAAAAGTTGTCGTTCAAAATTTCAGCTATATGTCTAGCATCCTCATATACTTCTTCCCCATTTTTTTCCTTTTCTATTGCCTCCCTTTTATTTAGTTTTCCATTTGTGAATTTGTAAAACATTTTAGGGTCACTATCACAGTTTTCCACCACTCTCTGCTCATATTCCTTTTGTGGTGTTCTCCTTACTTCAACATATCTATTCCTTGCTGTTTTGTAAACTTCTCTTGATAATACATCACTGTTTTTCTTAAGTTTCTTCCATGCCTTTTTTTTGTTCTTTTTTGCTTCTTCACAATTTCTATTAAACCACTGTTTATTATTTAAAGTCCTCTTTCTGTAATATGGCACAAACTTTTTCACAGCAGAGTTATACAAATCCATAAATCTATCGTATTTCAATTGCATATCCCTTTCCTGGTATACCACGGACCAATCAATTTCATTAAAGAACTCCCTCATATGGTTATAATTTGCCCTAATAAAATTGAATTTTTCCTCCCTGTGTTCCACAATCTTATTCGTGCTTAATTCTGTATCCAGCTCAAAGCTTAGGACATCATGGTTGCTTTTCCCCAAGGGACATTCATGTTCAATTTCCTCTTTTAGGGAGATGCCCCTGGTAAATACCAAATCCAACCTTGCTGCAACATCTTGTCCCCTGCACCTTGTTGGTGATCTCACCCACTGTGTCATCAAGTTATTTGTTGCTACGTTTAACAATTCCTCTGCCCACTCACCACTGTTCACCACTTCGTATTTCTCCCACACTATTTCCTTACAATTAAAGTCCCCGACTATCATCACTCTGTCCTTTCTGATGAGTTCCTGCTTCATTCTGTCTAGAGTATTTCTCATCACCATTTGATACTGTTCATATTCCCAATGTGTGTGTTTGTGTGTGTGTGTGTGTGTGTGTGTGTGTGTGTGTGTGTGTGTGTGTGTGTGTGTGTGTGTGTGTGTGTGTGTGTGTGTGTGTGTGTGTGTGTGTGTGTGTGTGTGTGTGTGTGTGTGTGTGTGTGTGTGTGTGTGTGTGTGTGTGTGTGTGTGTGTGTGTGTGTGTGTATCTTAGCATGTGATGTGTGTGATGTGCCTCTGTCTGTCTGTCTAAGAGCGCTACCATAGTACAGATATCCCATCACTCACCCTTTTGTCTCTGTCTGTCTGTCTGTCCATCCTTGCCCCTCTGTCTTGAAGCATCCTCCATCCTTGCCCCTCTCTGTCTTGAAGCATCCTCCATCCTTGCCACTTTGTCTTGCAGCATCCTTCGTCTTGGCCCTCTCAGTCTTCCACTGGATCTGCACACACGTTTATGCAAGCAGTGTGCAGTGTGCAGTGTGCCGCTGGACCTCCAAAGTCTGCAACAAAAGAAAGAAGTCAACAAAAGTTCATGTTTAGCGATCATTTACCTTCATGTCATCTTAATAATCTGAAACTGTCAAAACTGCTCACTAGTAATCACATTTGTGGTACACCAAGGCATATAAAAAACCCAGCCAAGCATAGCCACACTATTTTCTTTTTTTTTTTTATGCAAGAGGGAAACTAGCCAAGGGCAACAAAGGTTAAAAAAAAGGCCCACTTGAATTGCAAGTTCACTAAAAGATTGGTACAGAATTAGCCAAAGGACAGGGACAAATGTGTTGACACCTCCCTCTTAAAAAAGACGTTAAGTGGTAGGAAGATGGAAATGCAGAAGCAGGCAGGGAGTTCCAGAGTTTACCAGAGAAAGCTGTGAAGGACTGAGAGTACTGGTTAACTCTTGTATTAGAGAGGTGGACAGAATAGTGGTGAGGGATTGAGAGTACTGGTTAACTCTTGCATTAGAGGTGGACAGAATAGTGGTGAGGGATTGAGAGTACTAGCTAATTCTTGTAGTAGAGAAGTGGACAGAATAGGGATGAAAGGAAGAAGAAAGCTATGTGCAGCAAGGGTGGGGGAGGAGGGAGGAGGGGAGGCAAGCAGTTAGCAAGATCAGTAGAGTAGTTAGCATGAAAATAACGATAAGAGATAGAAAGAGATGCAACATTTCGGAGCTGAGAAAGAGGCTGAACACAGTCAGTCAGAGGATGGGAGTTGATGAGACAAAAAAAAATTTATTCCACCCTGTCCTCCCCCCCTCCAAACATGTGAAGAGTACTCCATACAAGGACGGATATGGCCCTTGTACAGAGTTAGCAGTTGGAGGGGCAAGAAAGACTGGCGACGATGTCAAAATAACTAGTACTAGACAACAAATGCCTCAAAAATTCAATTCCTCCATCTATCAACTGGACACAACCTTCCAGACAATTACCCTGAAAAACCCGTGTGACTGAAATTGGAGCCATTTTAAAATATAGGTTATGTTGCCACAAATTTCAAAGCACACGGATATGAGAAACCTTTTCGTAAGAGTTTTTGTGTTATTGATAGAATAGATATCATACTACTCTGTCAATAGAACCATCAAACTACCCTTAAAAACTTGTGACTGAGATTAGAGTGTTTTTAAAATATAGGTTATGTTGCCACAATTTTCAAAGCCATCAGATATGAGAAACCTTTTTCGTAAGAGTTTTTGTGCTATTGATAGAGTAGATATCATACTATTCTGTCAATAGAACCATCAAACTACCTTTAGAAATTAGAGTCTTTTTAAAATATAGGTTATGTTGCCAAAATTTTCAAAGCCCATATATGTGAAAAATAATTTTCGTAAGAGTTTTTGTGATATTGATGGAGTAGATATCATACTAATCTGTCAATAGAACCACCAAACTAACATTAAAACCCAGTGTGACTGAAATTAGTGTCTTTTTGAAATATAGGTTATGTTGCCGCCATTTTCAAAGCCCACAGATATGAGAAACCTTTTTTGTAAGAGTTTTTGTGCTATTGATAGAGTAGATATCATACTAATAGAACCATCAAACTACCCTTAAAAACCCGTGTCACTGAAATTTGAGTCTTTTTAAAATATAGGTTATGTTGCTACAATTTTCAAAGCCCACAGATATGAGATTTTTTTTCGCAAGAGTTTTTGTGCTATTGATAGAGTAGATATCATACTAATCTGTCAATAGAACCATCAAACTATCCTTAAAAACCCGTGTCTCCTATCCGCGTGGTGTATTATCGTTGAGTGATGCAACAGTGTCATTCAGTTTCTTCCTGACCGTAGCCATGAGTGCAAAATGTGCAGTTGTCTGTGGCCGCGTTTAGTTTTATTCATGAACATCAAATCAGTAGAAGGCAGTGAGAGCGACGGCGTTGGTGGGTGTCTACACTCTATGCAAGTAGGCACATGTTCAATGGAACAGCTACTACGTTGGCTGACTTAATATCCAGCATGTGACGGAACTGTATAAAAACTTGACAAGGATACACACAACTGATTTTGAATTTGTCTGCAATTCGGGTAAAAATTGGAGATACTCGTGCCCGTCCACGACAGCACTGAACTTGCAACGGGACAATGCCACGCTGCCCGCCCACACACACACACACACACGAGGGTTGGTGAGTTGTGTATCATTCCTTTGAGGTGACGCAGAAAAGCCGACAAATGGCGGATCAAACCCGTTGCGTATCATATTTTGACACGCAACGGTGCAGCGCTATCCCGTCAACACTGCTACGTAACGATGATACGATACGTGGAAATGCAACAAGTGTGTACTCGCCTTAATTGAAACACAAACAATATTCATATACAGTGTTACACCCACAACCCCGACCGCCGCCACTTCACCGCTCGTCTGGTCCCGCTGGGGGGCCAGCCAGACAGCCGCAGTGACTCTGGGCGGTGGACTAACCTTCCTTCAAGACGTGTTTGTGTCCATGATGGAGAGAGGAACTGATGGTGGTGGAGGTCCGGAGGACAGGATTCAGGTAGGGGAGTGAGTGAGTGAGTGAGTGAGGAAGAGGACAAGAAATAATACAAGAAAAAGGAAAAATAAAACCATCTTATCAAAAACAAACCATTTTCACTACTCTCTCACCCCGCCTCCCCTCCCTCCCTCCCTCTCTCTCTCCCTCCCTCCCTCCCTCCCTCCCTCCCTCTCTCTCTCTCCACACACAAACACACACACACACAGCTATGGGCGGCGTCAACAGCTCCACATCCACTACCGCCCACACCTGTCCCGCCCATGCAACAAAGTGTTGACTAATTTCACTTCACTTGCAAACCAGATATTTTTTTGCATCTCTTTCAACTGATATGAAAACAGGTCGATACATTATGCATTTTATTATATCAAGAGATATTGTGCTGCCATTAGAAATATATAGAAGCATCATGCACCACGTTACAAGACATTGGCCAGACACTTAAATTAAGTATAGCATTGAAAGACTCACAAAACATCATCTTCGGAAACACGTAACAATACCTTTGTGCTTCACAACAGAAAACAAAAAAGACACTTTTGTGATCTTTCTTCGAGACACACAAGAAGGAACTGGTTGTTGTGATCACTACAGACAGAGCCACGTCTACATCACACCTTGCAATAGTGTGAGTGAGAAGCACTCCACTACTACTACTATCCTTAACAACTACTACTTGGTACTAATTTACTGACATGGCTTGGCAGGACACATCGTGTCATCCACCGCGACGCACAGCTGTTGAGTGTTGATGTGTGACTAGCCAGCATGCTCGCTACACTCCGTCACTAAGAAGATGGCGTCTCCTAACAAGGAACATTATCTTCATTCACTACGTGTTTCTCCATGGTGAACTCCAGCATGGAGTGAACACGTTGGTAATTTGCTCCCTAAGGCATAAACGATCATAATGGGTGACAGGAATGATGTGTGATGAGCAGCGGACTCGTGTCCCAAGAGTTTTTTTTTTTTTTTCCATGTAGGGAAGAGCGCCAGCCAAGGGCAAGAAAAAAATAAAATAAAAAAAGCCCACTTGAACGCTGCCTTTCTAAAAAGTGGAATAGCGTCAGCCAAAATTAGGAAGCAAATGTCTGGATACCTCCCTCTAAAAAGAAAACAAGTCGTTGGAATTCCGAAATACAGATGCAGGGAGGGAGTTCCCGAGTTTACAAATGATAGGGATGAATGATTGAGAGTACTGGTTAACTCTTGCGTTAAAAAGTTGGGCATAATAACGAGGAGAGTAAGAAGAAAACCTTGTGCAGCGAGGCCGCAGGAGGACGGTAGGCATGCAGTTAGCAAGATCTGTAGAACAATTAGCATGAAAATAGCGATCAAAGATAGAAAGAGATGCACATATTTCGGCGGTGAGAAAGACGCTGAAGACAGTTAGTCAGAGAAGGGAGTTGATGAGACGAAAAGCTTTTGATTCCACCCTATCTAGTAAAACTGAGTGACTGGAAGCAATTGAAAAAAAACTGGCGGAGACTCATCAGAACGCCTAACTTCATAAAAGCTATTTTAGCAAGAGATGAGATGTGAAGTTTCCAGTTAAAATTATGAGTAAAGGACAGACCAAGGATATTCATTGAGGAAAAGGGAGACAGTTGAGTGGCACTGAAGAAGACGGGATAGTTGTCTGGAAGGTTGTGTCGAGTTGATAGATGGAGGAATTGAGTTTTTGAGGCATTGAAAACTACTAGATTTTCTCTGTCTCAATCGAAAATCTTAGAGAGATCAGAAGTCAGGCGTTCTGTGGCGTCCCTGCGTGATCTGTTGACTTCCTGACGGGTTGGTCGTCTCTGAAAGGATGTGGAAAGATGTAGGGTGATATAATCATCGTAGGAGTAGATAGGGCAAGAAGTTTGGTTAAGGTCATTAATGAATAATAGAGAGTGGGTGACAGGATAGAACCCTGAGGAATTCCACTATTAATAGATTTAGGAGAAGAACAGTGGCCGTTACCACAGCAGCAATAGGATAGTCAGAAAGGAAACTTGAGATAAAGTTGCAGAGAGAAGCAAAGAAACCGTAGGAGGGCAGTTTTGAAATCAGAGCTTTATGCCAAACTCTATCAAAACCTTTTGATATGTCTAACACTACATAAAAAAAAAAAAAAAATCACCAAAATCTCTAATAGAGGTTAATTTCCTCTCTTGGACTACACACTCCTATTTTAATTACTATATACATATGTACATTGTATATTCCTTTCACAATGCTATGCACAACTTCTATATATCATTGTTTTCTGCTTGTGTAGATAAGGCATTGCAAAAGACCTTACCCACTTCCCATCTACAACTGTCTACAAAATCTACAAATTTATCCACCCAATCTACAAATGGTCAATGAAATACACTACACCAGTAATGAAGATTTGTGGCCAACCTTCAGCACTTCATTGGTACATATCCAAGAATCACCCTCTTGTTCCTCCTCTTCTTCCTCCTCCTCCTCCGCCTCCTCGTGTTCCTTTGGCTACACCGGCAGTAGCAGTCTGATGTCTGTTGTACGTCTTGCACGCTCACTCCAAACACTTCCCTCACTTCTTTGGCGTTAGCAGTACTGAATCCTGGAACAAGAGATGGAACAACACTGAAATGGCATCAACATTAATAAGTCCTGAAAAATAAATAACAAGAAAGTACAAAACCTTTTAAAATGAGACAAGTTGAGATAAAAGTGTAATGTGCAAACCACAATACTCACATCATGGTCACTCAACACTTTATTCTGGGCTTGCTTAAGTGTAGTCATACATCTGTATGAAGAATCTAATGCCGTCCCGTTTAATAGTGCATGCAGCCGCTCGCTCCCGTCCTCCTCAGTGACTGTTGTCTTGTGGTACACTGGCCGGGTTGGGGAAGCTTGCGTGGATGATAATACGTCAACGCATCTTCAGGAACCCGACAAACATCTGTACAGTGAAAATGTTGCAGGTGAGATGAAAAAAAAAGGTATAGTCGGCTAACTATACAGTAATGGAATATTCTCAGTATGTGTTAAGAACAATTTAGAATTGTTCAAAGTTTGGTAGAATCTCACCCACTGCTTAATTACGCCATCTTTGCCACAGCACAGCCACAACACATCCAGAGCAAGACCCCACAGTATAAAGAAGTGAAAAACTATTTGACTTACCCCAACAGCTAGGCAAAGAACCCCAAGGGAGCCCAGCACAACACCCACCACCATGCCAGCTTAGGGACTTGACACTTCAATGACCGCCTTTTCCTGACCCTTGCTGCTGCTGGGCGGATCGAACACTGCTGAGGGGATGGTCCACAGGGAGAGGATCTGGGTGACTCAACGCACTCGTCAACGTCTGAGGGTGGAGAATTACACTCTCAGAAACACAGATTTACACGCATTCCAGGAACACATATTCAACAATACGTTAAGGAAAACTACAAAAATTATATCACTACTCATGAGAAATGCATATGGCACGATGAAATCATACTTAATCATAAAGAACAACCTATCTGTAAATCGCTGATCTTAGTAATACTCGTGAGACAAAATGTATGTTCATGTATGCTAAGAATAACAAAAGTACCCTTGAATACCACACTAACTTCTTTTGGCTTCTGCTAAATGTAGAGGTGAAGGGCTGACAATTTTAAGAAGACAGACCGTAGAGTGACATTGACAGTTCAGGCAGGCCTCACCTTCACACTTGAACTTCCTGACAAGTCTGTACCCTGCATGGCCGGCACTGGCAGCAGTATGACTCTCGAGTGTTGATGCACAGAGGCTCACACACACCCGGCATTCTTCTCCCGGCACTCGTCAATGCCACACAGCTGCACAAACTCATCCTGCCACATGAAAGGCATTTGCTTCAGTACTGTCAAGTTGTGATTTTTTATTGTACTGTATACAATGTAAGAAAGCCTGCAACTTTTATATGAAACAATGGAGTTCAGGGCATGAGTTAAGTCTTGCGTGCCGTAGTGACAAAAGCAAGGCCTTCTCCCCACCTCTTCGTTACTGCTGTAATCATTGGTGCCGTCACACATGTGCTGCTTCGGGATGCCACTGCCACCGCCGTGGGAGAACTGACTGACTGACTGACTGTTATTGCTCCTCTGTGCGGGGGTCGTCTGCAGCTCTGCCACTATTGTAAACTGTGAGTGAAATGCTGACCTTGCATTTTAACAGCACTTTTATTCATGGTTTAGACTATCGTTAGGTAAATTTAGATGGACTAGATGGCGTTTTAAGAGAGAGAAACCCTAGCAGTAAGTTACCACAATGCTGTTCATCTTAGCTTTCCGTGTTTTCTTGAAATAGAAGTAACCGACAAACAACAAAATTTACACTCCCACACAGACAGTCAAAGGTCTTCATTAATGGTGCCTACAATAAGCAAGGTTGCCCAATTTCATCCACCTCTATGTATATTGCGAATCACATTAAATATTTGTCATTATTTTCATCTTAATGTTCTCCGGCTTATGTACTGTGAATTAACCCCACCCGCACACAAACCTACCGACTCAATAATCACTTCCAAATTATCACTCGTGCTTACAAAATACTAAAACCATTGTTCAGTTTACTGTCCATATCAATTTGGAACACTGCCGAACCTGTTATATTGGTCAAGAATTTGAAATCATTGAACCTAGCTTTGTCAAATCCCCTTAGATACTGCCAACGTGAAAAACCTCAAAGTACCAACAAACGCACTTACAATTCACTAGAAACACACAGTATACACCAATACTAACACCACACCACAAAACACACACCATACACAACTGACACACACATAAACAACTGAAATAACTCAAAATTAACCCAAAACACCCTGCAAAACCTCAAAATATAAAAAGCTCACCCAAAACACACTAGAGACACTCAAGTTACTAATATCATCCCTACAGACACACACACACACACACATGTAGTGAACACCACTATAGTACACTAGCTAAGCTTGCTCCCGACGCGGCGCCGAAGCCCCCTCACCTCCTGAGGCTAAGGCTTGATTCACACTATCGCTAAGGTTCCGCTTCGCTCTCGCTATGCTCTTGCTCAGCTCTCGCTCTGGTCAAGGTCCTGGTGCATTCACATGTCCGGTCTGCTCCCGCTCTGCTATCAGTCCCATCCCTTCCTCTCCAACACTAGTGAAAGTCACACCACCAGTGACAGATGATAAGTGACTTTTCTCTATCTGATTTGGCAGTGATCGCCATTCCACTTAACGAAGATGAAGAAAGAAAGCAAAAAAGGAGGAGATTGTGGCTTCATCCTATGCTGAAAGATAGAAAGAGTGAAGGAGAGTTTCATACTTTATTTCCTCATCATATTGATGATGAGAGTAAATTTTTCAATTACTTAAGAAGATTGGAACATTTGAGAAAAAAATACTCCAAAAAATTGAGGATGAAAACCACAAAATATAATTAACTTTTGCATAATTTCTTTTTTCTAGTGTACTCATAGATGTATATATGGTCTAACTGTAAAAATTATTCTTATATCAGTGATGAATAAAATTTTATTCTCTATTTATTTATTTACCTATCTTTTGCATGATCCCATTGTAGTGTTTTCTTTTCTGATCCTCAATGTTTCATAGGATGAAAGGCAGAGACATTACCCCATACGAAGGCTGAATCATGACTGAAGCGGTAAAAGTCCCCCCTCCGCAGACCACAAGGCTCCCAGCCCAGAGAAGAAGCTTCGCACCCTGGACACCAAGGCACCACGGACCCCCGAAGACAAGCCCTCCCGTACCCTAGGCTGCCACCTGTCCCCACCTGCGCCGTTATCCGCCTCAGCACACAGAGCGGTTTCCTGCGCTCACTCAGCGCTCTCCAACGTCTTGCTGCTGTTTTGGTTTGCTGAAACGAGCTTGTTCTCCGCGGCGGTGTTCCTACGGCTGCTGGTAGCTCTGCTGCAGTTGCCTAGGTCTTCCTCCCTGATGGCCTGCTCCGGCCCTGCTGTAGCGTCGTGCCCAGACTTTGACCTGGCGTTGTTTGACCCCGAGGATGACTCTGCTGTCGTGAACCACTAGCCTGACCTGCCTTCTGCTGCGCCGCCTCACCACCCTCCACCCGCTCCTCGCCATGGTGCCCCCCAGCCTTCCTCGTCCTCCGGTGGTAAGCGGCCTGCTGAAGACGCCCCTGATTCGCCTGCTGGGGGCTGTCAGCCCCCCGCTGCCAAGACTGCCAAGGGTGCTTCGCTGGTGCATGATGAGCCGCCTCCTCGCCCTCACCTGCCTGTTACTGGTGCTTTTCTTGTCACCCCTGCCGGGCCCTCGCCTGCCCTACCAGCATTTGTTCCACGAGACAGCTACATCAAGCTCGCCTTCAGTGGCAGTCCATCACCCGAAGTTAAGCTCCGCTGGCTGTCTGCTGTCACCAAGGCGTTCCACCTGCGGCGAGACGAGGCTCAGGTCAAGATGGCTGCGCTCACCTCCCGGTTCGTGTACGTTTCGAGGCAGCGTAAGGACATATTGGAACGCATCACATCCGGGGAATTCCTGTCCCTGCCTCTTGTCCCTCAGGACTCCCACGTGCGGCCACACAAGTACCCTCAGTTCCTCCTCACTCGCTACCCAGTGGATGTGGACCACCGCCTCGCTGAGCAGTACCCGGGGGTATGTATACTCGTCTTGGCGCTTCGTTCAAGATGGCTCTCCAATCAACTGCATCGTTATTGTGTGGAGCCTCCCTGATCCGCCGCCAGAGAGAGAGAGAGAGAGAATTACTACGGTGTCTGTCTGTGTGTCTGTATGTAGGATGTATGAGGAATTATCGCTACGTATGAGTGTTTGATCTAGTTGTCGGTAAGGACAGAAGGTCGTTCATTCACTAGTGTGGTTATAGTAACATGGGTTCAGAATAGATTTGGGTAATGGCTGTACCAAGTGAAGTGTTTTCGTGGTCATTGTAGGTATGTAGAATGGAAGAATTCTATACGCATTTTTACTTGGTGTGTACGATTGGATCATTTTATTATCACAAAGCGTGTATGGATGTGACAAGGTTAATGACAGAGACTTCACTATTTTTTAATTCCTCACTTTAGTTTCTGAAGTTGTATAAAATCACCAAATAGTAACAGAAGGAATATGACAACGCATCTTGGTGCTGAACATGTCACGTTACTATTGAGCTCATTAAGTTATATTTGAGGTTAAAATATTTCAGATTAGTCATTGTGGTACCCTTGTTATAGAATAGGTCTCAGAATCGGCAAAAAATGGACAGGATTAACGTAACGAGGCTGCTTCAAGTTACGTGCATTAGAAGCGAGACGTGGTAGTATAACGTTAAGATTGGGGATTTAACCATGAAATTAGTTTCTTACTTGTGCTTATTTAAAAATTTTGTCGTTGTTGAATTACTTATCAATTTGTTTTAGGTTTGTTTTGGATTTGTTTCCATTTTTTTTTCATCTTTGTTTTCATTGATTTTGGGAAGAATTTTTTATTGTTTTGGTAGTTTATACATTTTTTACTTTATATATTTTGCCTAATTTTGGTTTACTTTATCTTTTTCTTTCCTTTTTCTAATGTTGACATTTTAATTTTTGTCTCTATAAACTGTATCAATCTTAATGATTTGATAATTGATACAGCTATGTGGGGGATTGAAATAGTGAAGACTGTGGCTATCTTCTGACCTCCATAGACTCTTTCTAATGTCAATAAGATGGCCTTAATTTAACCAAACTGTCTTAAAATGCCCTCAAAACATGCCAAGCTGTCTTAAAATGCCCTCAAAACATGCCAAACTATCTAAAAATGCCCTTCTACACACTTTTAATACACCCCACAGACACCCAAAGCAATTAAAACACTCAATTTTATCCCCAAGCACACTCAAAACACCATGTAACACCTAAAAATGCTCTAAAACACAACCATAACTCACAAGAAACACCCAGTAAACACCAAAATCACTCCTACACACACCTAAGACACTTCACACACCCAAACAACTTAAAACACTAAAAAACACACTATAAAACGCCTCAAAATGTCCATAAAACACACAACACTCATTAGAAACATCTATTATGCACCAAAAGCAGTCCTCTCCTTTACCTTGTACCTCACACCTCCCTGCTGAGGCAGCAGCAGACGAGATGAATAGCCACTTTGCCACAATCTGTCAAACATTCCCACCCCTTCATCCCTCAAGTCTCCCTGCTCCCTCTCCTCCTCCAGCTGTAGAGGTGATGGATGTCTACAAGAGAATTCTGAAACTCAACCACCCCTACTGACCTACCCATTAAGATTTACAAATAATTTGCTCCGGAACTAGCCACCCCTCTCTGCTCAATAATAAATGCATCTCTCTCACAGTACTCATGCCCTGTCGACTGGAAAACATCATTTGTCACACCCATCCCTAAAACTGCCAGCCCACAATCTTTAAATGATCTTAGACCAGTTGCTATCACACCCATCCCTAGCTTTATCTGTGAAGACTTTGTGTTTGACTGGACATACAACAAAATCAGTTCCTTCTTAGACATTCAGCAATTTGGCAATATCAGAACTACCTCGGCTTCCTTGACTTCATTCATAATCACCTGGACAAACAGAACACCTCTCTAGCAGTTGCTTTTGTAGACTTCAAAAAAAGCTTTTGATCTAGTTGACCACACTGTTGTCATAAACAAAGCTATCAGGCTGGCTCTCCCCTCTCACCTGACGGCATGGCTGGCTGACTTCCTCACGGGACGCTGGCAAGCTGTATTATTATTATTATTAAAATCATCCCCACACACACATAAACCACTTAAAACACTCAAAACTAACCCAAAACACACTCAGAACACCATGCAAAACCTCAAAATGTTCCAAAACTCACTAGAATCACCCCCACACACCTAAATACATAAAAAAAACTTACAACACTCAAAACTAACCCAAAATGGACTCGAAAAGCCATGCAACACCTCAAAATGCCTCAATAGAAACACCCAATGTATAATCACCCTCAAAACACCCATATCACACAGCCACACAGCTTAAAACACTCAAAATTAACCCCAAAACACCAAAAACATGCAAATACTCAAATAAATCTCAATACACACACTCAAGGTACGTAAAATATACCTAATAGATCTAACACACACTGAAAACACATGAAATGCAGTGAGTTACACCGAGAAGCAGAAATTGCATAATAGCTTACAAGTGCAATAAAGCACTGACACTACATTAACATCAACACAGCAAAAGACAGCATAAATCTTTCCTAAACCTATGAACTTAATTTAGTTTCTAAAGGATAAAACGGAAAACATCATAACTTAATAAAGGTCAAAATATATTTTCTCATTAAAAAAAAACTAATAAAACTTTAGAAAAAGGCATAATTGCAATGTACACAATGAATGGCAGTTTGGTAATAGGAATTAACTGTAATTGTTATTATTTGGCATGAAATTTGACACAAAGTTTGAAGGGCAATAATAAATATTATTTTAAGATTTAAAGATATAGGTACACTTAAGAAATAAAGCTGAAACATTACTTCCAATAGTACATGTTCTTTCTCACATGCCACTATAATTTAACAATTAAAGTCACATTAAAATATCCAACAATAGAGCAAACAGTCAGAGGATTGTTACAAAATATCCTGAATATAAACTTTCCATTTTCAGAAGTGCTTATTACATATATAAATATATACATGTATACAATAACTTCATAAAAGTTTCCTTTCTTTACATTAAAACTCATTACTAATATCTGCAGATCTATGTGATCTACATTTGCTTCTTGGTCTGAGGTCTTTATAAAACTTAGAAAGCTTTCCATCCCCTAGTGAGCTGTAACAATGTGGTGATAATGTACACACCGGGATTGTTACTTCAGGCCCCAAAACAGAAGCTACTGCTAATCATGCAGAGTAAATTTTTTCAAAATAGTGTTATTACAATGCCTAACTTGTTCTTTCCTTATATATATATAAAATCATTCTGAGTGCCATCCAACACACACACACACACACACACACACACACACACACACACACACACACACACACACACACACACACACACACTGTGCCGATATGAAGAAGGAAAATGCAGCACTGAAAGAGGAAGTTAAGCTAATTAAAGTGAATTGCGAAAAATGTGGAGAATCTCTAGGAAAAGTGATGGAGAAGCAGGCTGAATGGAAAAAAAGTCAGGAAGTGGAAAGAAAGGAGGTAAATTACAAAGTTGCAAGTCTGGAAAAGGAAATCAAAGAGTCTGGGGAGAAAACTTTGGGCCTTGCTGAAATTATAGATCAACAGATCATAGAAGAGAAGATAGCTGAGAAAGTGGTGAAGGTTATTAAGTCAAATGAGACATTGGTGAGGGAAACTGTAGACAAAAAGAGATGTGTGGTGATATTTGGTGTGGAGGAGGATAAGACACCGAGTAAAATGGAGAGAGAAAAACATAAAAAGGTGATAAATAATATCATTAATGTGGTGCAGGAGGAGGAAAAGACCTAGTACAAGAAATAGAGGACTTCCATAGAATTGGAAAGTTCACAAGAGAAGGTATGAGGCCAATAAGAATCAAACTTAAGTCACAAAAGGATGTAGATGAATTGGTGGAGAAGTCATGGAGGCTAGCCCAGCAGGAAACAACAAGGAAGATTTGGTTGAGAAGAGATCTCGGTGAAAAGGAAAGAGAAATGTTAAATGAGTTGAGAAAGGAGGCTTTGAAAAAAATGAAGAGAGGACAGAAGAGGAGAAGAAAGAGTTTTCTGGAGAATCTTGGATATGAGACTGAGGAAGTGGTTCATAACCCAGAAAAGTACAGCAAGAAAGGACTAAAGAAACTTACATATGAGCGAAATGTAATGTATTCCAACATAAATGGAGTGATATCGGGATTTTAGAACTCAACGATTACTTGAGGACAAGAACCCAGATATTGTGGGTCTTACTGAAACAAAACTGAGAGAGGAGAAGACCTGATGATGGTTGGAGAAGGGAAATATAACGTTTGGAAAAGAAATAGAGTAGGTAAGATGGGAGGAGGAGTGATGTTGCTGGTTAAAAAAGATATAAAGGTGGATCAAGTGAAAAAGGTATGGGAAAGGCAGAAGTGCTAAAGATCAGAGCAGAAACTAATGAAGGAAAAAGAGGCACTACATAGTGGTGTACGTACCACCTAAGACAAATGCATGGTCAGTACAGGAATATGAAGAAATGATAAGTGATACAGGAACATGTCTGGAAGAAATGTTGGGTGGCTGTGAACGAACTATAATGATGGGAGATTTTAATTGTAAAGAGGTGTGTTGGGAGGACTGGTCAATGGAAGGATCAGAGACAACATGGGGAAATACACTATTGACACTGGCAATGGAAAATGTGTTAACTCAGTGGGTCAAAGAAGATACTAGGTTTGGAGGAGAGGGAGCATCGTCAAGACTGGACTTGGTCTTTAGTACAGAGCCAATGGTCATTGAGGAGATGAGGGTGGAGTGCCCTTTAGCAAAGAGTGATCATGCAGTTTTGGAGTTCAAGGTGATAGACGAAGAGAAATCTAGAAGAAATGAAGAATATAAAGTGGGAAGATGGAATTATGCCAAGACAGATTTTGGAAACCTAAAGAAATTCTTTCAAGAGACAAATTGGATGAAATTCAAGAGTGCTAAGGAGCAAATGAAAAGTGGAAGGAATTTATAAAAATATACAAAGAAGGTGAGAAAAATTTGTACCAATAAGACAACATAGAGAAGTTGGAAAGCAGGACTGGTTTAACGATAGATGTGAAAAGGCTAGAACAAGAAAAGAGGATGCATGGAAGAGGTGGAGAAGGAAAAGACGGATTAAGCAGTGGGAAAGTTACAAAAGAGCAAGAAATGAATATGTGTTGATTAGAAGAGAAGAAAGAAAGAAACAAGAAAAGGATATAATTGATAAATGTAAAGACCAACCAAGGCTTTTTACAGACATGTGAACAACAACATCAAAAATAGAGAAAGTATTGAAAGTTTAGAAGTAAATGGAGTATGCAGTGAAGATCCCAGGAAATGGCAGAGGCTATGAATGGATGCTTTCGGAAGGTATTCACAAAGGAGACTGCTTTTGACAAACCACTGGTAATGGAACAGAAAGGGATTATGAAGGAGTTTCAAGTAACTGTGGAGGAGATCAAGAACATGATGGGGAGTTTAGAAGTGAGAAAAGCTGTGGGACCTGATGGGGTATCAGGATGGATTTTAAGAGAATGCAGGAGCAACTGGCAGAAAAAGTTTGTGAAGTAATTGATGCCTCATTAAGGGAAGGTGTAGTGCCCCAAGACTGGAAAAGAGCTAACATTGTCCCAATCTATAAATCAGGTAACAAGAGAGACCCATTGAACTATAGACCAGTGTCACTTACAAGTGTGGTAGCTAAGATGTGTGAGAGGGTGGTGAAGACTAGATGGACAGACTTCTTGGAGAAAAATGACATACTTTGTGAGTGTCAATTTGGTTTTAGGAAAGGGCGTTCATGCACGACAAACCTGATATGTTACTATTCGAGGGTGATAGATGTAATACAGGAAAGAGATGGTTGGGCTGATGGAATATATCTGGATTTAAAAAAGGCCTTTGATAAGGTACCACACCAGAGACTGATCTGGAAACTTGAAATGGTAGGAGGAGTGCATGGCAGTTTACTAAAATGGATGGAAGACTTTTGGTAGGAAGAGAAATGAGAACAATAATTAAGGACAGACCATCAGAATGGGGATTGGTGGAGAGTGGAGTTCCACAGGGATCAGTGTTGGCACCAGTAATGTTCGCAGTCTACATAAATGACATGGTGGATGGGGTGTCCAGTTATGTGAGCCTATTTGCAGACGATGCAAAATTGTTACGAAAAGTGAGATGTGACAAAGATTGCGAACTACTCCAGGAAGACTTGGACAGAATATGGAAATGGAGCTGTACATGGCAAATGGAGTTCAACACGACAAAATGCAAGAAAATAGAGTTTGGCAAGAGTGAAAGAAGAATCAGGAGTATGTACAAGATAGGAAATGAAGACATAAAACCAGTCATGAAGAAAAAGACCTTGGGGTGACAATTACCAATGACCTATCGCCAGAGAGACATATAAACAAAATAATTGGAGAAGTATTGAACTTATTGAGGAACATAAGAGTGGCGTTCGTATATCTAGATGAAGAAATGATGAAGAAAATAATTACTGCAATGATAAGACCGAGGCTTGAATATGCAACAATACAGTGGGCTCCGAACTTAAAGAAACACATAAGGAAACTAGAGAAAGTACAGAGGGCTGCAACGAAAATGGTGCCTGACTTAAGAGATTTGACTTATGAAGACAGACTGAAAAGAATGCAACTTCCAACCCTGGAAAACAGAAGAGAAAGGGAGACCTGATAGCAATATACAGAGTGATGATTGGCATGGAAAAATGGATAGGGAAGATCTGTGTATGTGGAATGGAAGAATGTCGAGAGGGCATGGGAAAAAACTAAAAATGGCCACTTATAGGAGAGATGTGAAAAAATATAGCTTCCCTCATAGAAGGGTGGAAGCATGGAATAGTTTAGACGTGGAAGTGGTCAACGCAAGGAATATTCATGATTTTAAGAAAAAGCTGGACATTAATAGATATGGAGACGGGACAACACGAGCATAGCTCTTTTCCCGTATGTTACAATTAGGTAAATACAATTAGGTAAATACACACACACACACACACACACACACACATTTGCTTACCTTGGAACAAAGAAGAGAAAGAGGAGATTTAATACAGGTTTATAAACTGTTGAACGGACTGGATGAAGTGGATAATGAGCAAATGATGTTGAGAGAGGAAAACTTAAATAGAACTACAAGATCGCATAGTAAAAAGATAGCCAAGGGAATATGCTTGAAGGATGTGAAGAAATATAGTTTCCCACAAAGATGTGTGGAGGTGTGGAATGGTTTGAGTGAGGAGGTGGTGTCAGCGAGGAGTGTGCATAGTTTTAAAGGAAAGTTGGATGTGTGTAGATATGGAGACGGGGCCACATGAGTATGATACCCAGGCCCTGTAAAATTACAACTAGGTGAATACAACTAGGTGAATACACACACACACACACACACACACACACACACACACACACACACACACACACACACATTATGTGTAAAATATGTGAAGAAGTGATCAAAAGCAAGTGGTGTGAGTTCCTGGAAAACAAAGAAATACTAAGTGAGAAACAGTTTGGCTTTAGAAAAGGGAAATTGTGTGTATCAAATTTACTATGTTTCTACTCGAGTGGTCAATATTTTACAAGAGAGGGATGGATGGGTTGATTGTGTATACCTAGACTTAAAAAAAAGCATTTGATAAAGTACCACATAACAGATTGATGTGGAAGTTAAGTAGTATCGGAGGAATAAGGGGAAATCTGATGGAGTGGATGAGAAATTATTTGATAGGTAGAAAAATGAGGACAGTAGTGAAGGGAGTGAAGTCAGAGTGGAGGAAGGTAACCAGTGGAGTTCCCCAAGGTTCGGTGCTTGGTCCCATCATGTTCCTGATCTATATAAATGACATGCCAGAGGGAGTGAGAAGTTATATGAATATGTTTGCAAATGATGCAAAGATTATGAGGAGAGTGAGGAATATGCATGACTGTAATATACTGCAGAAGGACTTGGACAAAATATATGAATGGAGCAGGACGTGGCAAAAGGAATTCAATACCAACAAAAGCTGTGTAATGAGAATGGGTAGAAGTAAATATAGACCATATAAAGACTACCAGCTGGGGGGAAGACTGTAATTGAAGTCAGTGAAGAAAAAGACTTGGGAGTGACTGTGCAGAGTAATCTGTCTCCAGAAAAGCACATTAATAGAATATTTGGAAGAATGTACAGCATGCTCCAAAGTATAGGATGGGCATTTAATTACCCGGACGGGAACATGATAAAGAAGATATTGACCACCCTGATTAGGCCACAGTTGGAATATGCATCAGTAATTTGGTCACCATACATCAAGAAACATGTCAAGAAGCTGGAAAGAGTGCAGAGGTTAGCAACAAGAATGATACCAGACTTTAAGGAGGTACTGTATGAGGAGAGGTTAAATAGGCTGGAATTAAGCATGTTGGAAGAAAGAAGAGTCAGAGGGAATATGATAACAATGTTCAAAATAGTACATGGAGTGGACATATTGGATAGGGAGAACCTGATCACGATGGCATCCAGTAATTACCTAAGAGGACACCCAAAGAAAATACTGAAAGATTCCTGCACGAGCGACATCAAGAAGTATAGCTTCCCGTATAGGAGCATTGATGCATGGAACAAACTGAGCGTGGATGTGGTGTGTGCGGCGAGTGTCAGTCAAATGAAAGAAAAATTGGACAAGTGTGGGCAAAGAGACAGGACATAGAGAGCTACGGCTCAGGCCCTGTAATCACAAATAGGTAAATACACACCACAAAATTTGATATATAAAAAAATAGATGGCAAAGAATTTTTCACAAAAAAATATACTTAAATCCAAGATTAAGTTGTACACTGTCTGTTTATGGACGTAGTTTTATGAAAATATAAAACAATAATTCAAATCGAAATGTGCAAAGGTTGTTTCCATCTCAGATTAGGGTAAAATCACTATTACATTCAAAATAATTATACAAAAATTGCTTTTGATTTATCAAAACATCATCTAGTTAACACATTGCCTTTTTCTCCATAATATTTTGTATGATATATAGAATCTAATTAACCTAAGCTATCTATCTATTTAGCCATAACAATCAAATTACTATCTAAAATACAGTGTACACTAAACATTTACATGTAATATACAGTCAATCATTTCATGTGGCAACCAATATTCAAAACTGAGATTGCAGTATAAAACAATATAAAATACAAATGCAACAATTATAAAAAAGAAAAGAAAAATTACATGAAATACCCAAAACAAAACACTCCATACAATAGAAAGCAGGAGAGCATCTTTTGTAAAAAATAACTTGTGGAATGCAGTGTATGAAAAAAAAACTATGAGTTCTTTATGAGATTCATCAGTATTTACAGGGAGATTCTCAACTTCCCAAAATGGGAAAGAAAAAAAAAAAAAAAAAAAAAAAAAAGAAAAAATCTTAGCTTAAAAATGCTTCTGAAGCTTAAGCAATTAAAGTAAAAAAAAAAAAAAAAAAAAAAAAAAAAAAATTAGGGAATGCCAAATAACCTACAAAACACAATATGATGTGAGGGTGACTGAATGAGACTGAGTGAAGTATGACAACATTATGAAGTGGGATACAAGATGCCACCAGATAAGCCAAGCAAGACAAAGAATGAGATCTTGAGGAAAAGACTTGCAGAGTAAAGAAACTAAAAATCTTTAAAATGTTTTAAGAATAACTACAAATCAGAAAGAACATGAGCCTATGTCTAATTATCAATAGCTTGCATAGGCCTAATAGTGTAAAACTGACAACTGTGAGAACCACAAGTGTTGCTCCCCTAAAAAAAGTGCTGCCCGTGGTGGACAGTCCCTTCTGTCCCCCTTTAGTTACGTCACCGGCCCCACAGGCCTTATACTTCCCGGAGGCTAGAAGTTCCTCACGCCTGATGTAAACGGTAAAAATGTCACATAACTATATTCATAAAATCTATTTAGCTGCCTATTGTATCTAAAATTAAAGGATGTGGCACATTTCCATTGAATACTTTTCCTGGCATGCTATACTGAATGATATGGTGAACGTGGCAAAATGATATCCAACCTCATGTTCATTGATGCAGTGGAAAAGACACAGTGGCTGCCTAAGTAATATCTTACTTAACCCACCATGATGATGCCACTACAATGGTAGGAAGCTCCACAACCCTTAGGAAGCAAAGAAAACAAATATCTTGTCAAACGTAGGAAGACTAAAGGAGGTAATAGTGGAAGTAAGAGATATTTCTCTAACTACTGAATTTAGGTGATCTGCAAGTAATACCATATGTATTTTCTGCCTCATTACAACTAATTACAAAAAATGTCAATCATTCCAAATAGCTACAGGATATTTGTGATGTTCCTAAAATATATAAACTTTTGTCAATGCAGCAATGTACTAACTCATACGTGGTATGTCACAAACAACAGGTTGCCTAAGCAATGTACTCGTATTTCTTACTGAAGGCAGACAGCTGCTTAAATCACAATTACTATACTAATGCTAAAATTTACTTCCTTGTAAAATAATGTAAAAATCAGTATCCTTACCATACCATAGTGTAATACACCATCAGTTGACTAAACAGTAGTCTCTTGATGGACAGTGGCAGTTTGTTTGCTTGGTGAAAGTGGAACAGCTGCCTCGTCATCCAGACTGTGAACACTACGCAGACTCCCAGCATAACCATTAATTACAGATACATTAATTGGGGCGGTGCGGTAATGGCTGTTTGGGAGCAATGTCGGGAAGATTGTTACTATGAGATATATAATGAGACACACCCAACTAGATATTATCTTGATCCACACAGCTGACCATGAGCGCCCAAATGTCATGAGATTTGCTGTGAAGGGAGTGTACCAGTTGGTGAGGCTCACCATCAGGTACAGTGTGGCCAGGCCCAGCATTATATGGAAGAGTGGATAGCTGTAGGTCACACCACTGGCTTCATTACGTGCTACTTTCTGTCCTCCAATATCTTCAACGTTGTGCCTTTGTACACTCTGTTGGGATGGACAACTTGGAAACTCAATGGCTTTGCAGTTTTCAGGGGATGCTGTGCCTACAACACTGTACATGACTGTCATGAACGTAATAAGCAGAGTGATGTAAGGGAGAATGTCATCAACCATCTTGTCTTCTACTTTTGGTCCACAATAGAATTTCTCATGTGGTAATAATGGTCTTGTGTGAACATCATGCCCTGGTCCAATCCAAACATCTGTCTGCTCTCGATGCTCACGAGGAGCACTACCAATGGCACTCCAGGTGAGGTAAATGACATACACACACACAAGGGATGAGTGAAGAAGTCGTAACCGAATGTCTTTTGGACCTAAAATTAAAATGAGACACAAAATGTTACATAATGCAATGAATTTCAAACTGCATAAGTTTTCTCAGTGACAAGATATGTATCACTTCAATCAAGAAAAGCAATTATCAAGTGTGCTTTATTAAAAACAGCATCACACCATTTCTTAATCATCAAAGCTGTGGCTCTTCAGAAGCAACTGGGTGACTGGGTGTGGAAGACAGTGGTGCTGAAATGGTGAGAGATTGAGATGCATATGTAACGGTGGTGACAAGAGGCTGAAGGTTGCCACATGATGTGCTCTGTGCCTTCACAGAATCTATTTTTTATCTATAAGATACTTTGTAACTTAATTTCTTCAGCACAGTGATGAAGGTGATAGAGAGAACTAGTTCTAAAGTAGCAAATCAACTGAAGGGAAAGGGATAGAGGTGGAAAAATTAGAACATCTGCCACAACTTTTTGATTTTTGCTTATTTCCTCATAACACTTTGTCACAATTATCTTTGATTTTTGTGTGATGCTTCCCTCAATGTTGTCTCACAAAGAGCTTCTACAACAATTTATGTTAAGCACAAACTAAAACAAATTCTTCATACCTTTCTTTACTATGGCCACAACTGAAACTGCAACACATGAGGCAGCATTGATACCTATAAACCAAAGGTTCAGGCGACAACGCAACTCAGGTACAAAGAACTTCACAAGAAGGAAGACGCCACAGGCACAGATGAGGTACATCAGAATTGATACTGATACTGCTACTGCTGCAAAATAATAAATAAATGGTAGAATACATCTAACAATTAGAGAGGACAGAAGAATTAAGACAAAGGCAAAGTGCAGGATGAAAGTAAAAATACTTGGTGGATTGAGAAAAATCTTTAAACATAGGACACTGGGTACATGTGGAAAGAAAAGATTGTATGAAGGACTAATGATACCCATAGTGCTGTATGGAGCATCAGAGAAAAATCTTTAAATGTAATGGAAACAAAGTGGTTGAGTAGTGTGTGTGAAGCAACATGAAATAAGAAATGAGGAGGTAAGAAGAAATAGTATTAAAAAAAAAAGTTTGCAGAATGGGAAGATCTGCATGTGTTAATATGTTCTGGGCATGTGGAAAGAGTCAGTCAGTCTTGTGTCTCATAATAGAGCACAATTGGTTATCTGTTTACATACAGGACATCACTCAGAGAAAGATGATCTTTGCTCTCTTGCTTTGTCCCTTTTTAGAACAAGGTTAGGTGTACAATGTTTGATAATCTCAAGAGAAGAATGGATGGATGATGATGGTAGATGTGGGGTTTAAAGTGCTAAGGAACTCCCCTTAGGTCAAAACATCTTTCCTGAAGTCATTACTCTCCACATTCACAAATACAGGTATACCTTGAGTGGTAGTAAGATTAAGCTTTCCAACATTCATAGAATTCTGTGTGATATTCATGTGGTTCTCAAATAAAATACAAAATTCTAGATAATAGACAGTCCCCTATGTTTTGGTTCAGCACAACATAAAGGGCATTAAGACACCTACCTCCATACCAGCAGCATGAAGACCCTCCATTGTGAACTCTTGCTGCCAGCTTGTCTGTCCAAGAGTGATAAAGGAACACCAGCAGGAACAGCTGAATCACAACGAAGAATGCTGCACCAGCCATGGCAGTGTACATCCAAACTGAAAATTATCACATTCATAAAAGAATAATGTAAATCATCTTATCTCTTCATACTATCCTTCGAATCCCTTCATGTTCTCCACCTAACCATACAATCCTTCTATATGATTCGGATATCATCTTCAATAATTAATCAGTCTTTCTTCTCCACTCTACATGCCTATACCACTGCATCACTCTATCCTGCTTCACCAACTAATGTGCCTCAACACCAGATGTTTTTTTTTCTTTTTTTTTTTCATTTCTTACTCATCCCACTGAAAGAGTTGAAGTTCACCCTGACTAAACAAAGTATGGCAGGTCAAGAGCATTGTCAAGTGTGTAGCTACTAATGTTTTCAGTCTTTTTACAATATGGAGGGAATTGTTCACATTTAGTTCTTTCTTACAGTTGAGACAATAAGCTAGCACATGTACAATGAGTTATTGAAGTGTCTGAGGAGCAACATGTAAAGAAAATGTTTTCACAAATTCAAAGGCAAAGAAAGAAGTTGATGTATGAAATTCCCAGACACACAGCAGCATGGAACAGAAAGGTAACATAATTTGCATACTGTACCACTGATGAACAGATGATTTGTGTCTGGAATGAAGAATGAACCAAAACAAAGGAAGATGAGAACAAGTGACTTGTAGAACCACATTCCATTATGGAGTCCAGCGCGACAGTCTCGGCTACTTTTCACACCTGAAATTTGATAAAGTGCTTCACTGTGTATATGAAATAAAAAATGAAATATAAAACCTCATTTGAATGCATTACTTAAATCATTCATACCAATCAGGGAATCTTGTCAAACAAACAAGTTAGCTAAACTGGATATTCATTAATTCTGAAGAAAAGTGTGTGCAGTATATGTGTATAAATGTCTCAGTTACAGGTCTTACAGCATACCAATTTGGTGTGTTGATGAATCCATAAGTTGTGTAAAGTGAAAGATGAAACTAATCTAATATTTGAAATGGTTATTATCCTAAACATTCTGACACATGAATGTTTTCAGAAAACTTTACAATATCTCAATTTTATCAATTCTTAATAGCAAAGCAAAATTTCCATTATTGCTTCACAGTCCAAAAGAATATATATAGCCTTGGAAGGAAAAGTACTTTTTATAGATTTCTGGCAAAAAAAAAAAAAAAAAAAAAAAAAAAAAAAACTGTTGTATCAAGATTTTTCTAAAACACTCTCATACTTTAATCCCACAGTAATGCCACAGTACTGATAAGTAATAGGATGCAATATTTTATAACAGTAATGTAGTGACAGGATAGTCACAGCTGAAAGGAAAAAAATCCATGAGCCCTGAGATCATCCAAGGTTAATTAGTAATTAGACATTTGCTCATCAACCAAAGATTACACCATATTAATCTGAAAGAGAGAGAGAGAAAGAGAGAGAGAGAGAGAGAGAGAGAGAGAGAGAGAGAGAGAGAGAGAGAGAGAGAGAGAGAGAGAGAGAGAGAGAGAGAGAGACAAAACACTCACCACATGTGATCAACATTAGCAGAAAATGGTAAGCAGTGATTGCAAATCCAAGCCTGTACACTGCTGTGTAGCCCAACGCTGCCTCACATTGCTCTCCTGCACCCAGCCATACACATACTTCATTCTCATCAGGAAACTGGAATAAGTATTCAGTTGATATCATAAATACACTAAAATTTTTTCTATGCAAACAATCTCAAGGTAACTTGGCAATACAAAAGCATGAAGGCAGAGTCTCAGCCATAAGACAGTTTGTCATTTCTAATTAACTCTGAAAATAAACATGGATACTAGACTTATATTCTACATTAGTCTTACCATTTCCATGATAGCTTCCTGCACATGCTCCGACATCATGAGGGCCATGACAGCTACACCAAAGAATAAAAACATTATATAAACAATTCTAGTTGATGTAGATTCATTTACACTTGGGCAAAAGCGGCAGCAACAACGACATGATGAGGTGCCACACAGACATCCAATCTGCAATGAAGATTGACAGTTGAAATCTAAAATACAAAATAAAATACTGCACAACTACAGTATTTTAATAACCACTAAGTATATATATGTCTTACAGCATATGTTGCTGTAACTATGCATTTTGGGATATGAATGTATTGTTGGGTTCATGTGGACCCACACTCATTTCATTTTTATATTTCCACTCTTTTTCATAGCAGTGGTATCGATTGAACAGCTGGCCCTCTTGAATCCATTTGTCTCTTGGTATTAAAGCTTTGAGGCTGCACTCCACCTTCCACATGCTAGTTTTGATGTATTAGTAAGCCGAGTGGGTCCAGGCAGACCGACAAATTCCATTCATGGGACTCTAATCATGGTACCCTTTACATAAAAAAATTATCATTACAGTGCATCTGTGTGCCATAATTCAGGCCATAGAAACTATAAACCAGGTTTAAATGATTCGTAGACTGTAAAACTTCTATAGAAAGGTCTTTTTTTTCTATCTTCATGTGATTAGTCTTTCTTGTTGTTGGCATTTTTATATAGATGTGCAGCAGAAGCAGAAAAAGTAGAAGACAATGTATTAGACTTATTTGATGATGTCACCACTAGTCTGTCTTTGTTATGAAAAGACAAACAAATATGGAGGCAGTCTTGATATCCCTGCCTCCCTCCCAGCTGAGTTGGATGAGGATGTGCTGAACGTCATAATTGGCAATGAAGTACACTGTGACCTCACAGAAAACAAAAACAAGACTTTGTAACAGAATGCACAGATACTTACATGTACTAAGTCTACCTGTGACTTTATACATATAATATACCCACATAACATACAGATAATTGGTCATATTCATTTAGTCTAGGGACATCATCTTTGGTGACTTCAAGGAATCTAACACACATTTTTCATGAACTTAAGCCATTCAAGAAAAGAGAATGTAAGTTTTCTATATTCATTTGAAAAGTTTTTTTTTTTTTATATACGTACTATGATTTTGAAGTGTCAAATATTATTTTTTAATTATAAAAATAAAAAAATGGACCAACTCTGACAAAAGCTATGTGATATCACTCATGAATACTTACATATTTACAATGATGTCTGTAGGACACTAAACAAGCATTTTTTGTACATATTTTATATGATTTTCTAGTGGGTCCAAGCGGACGCACATTTCCGTCTGCATCAGTCAAATTGAGCATCATGGTTCTAGTGTTAAGAGCATAACATTTTGTATGTGATATATACGAAATATTAGTATTTTAGCTACTTGTGAAATTGTCAAGTGAAAAAAAAAAAAATAAATAAATAAAAAACAATAATTTGTAGTACATAATTTGTTACAGATATTTTATATGGAATGCATTCATGAAGCCTAGTGAGAAAGTATGTGAATCTCAAGTGACCAATTTTCTTTCTTTTTAATTCATCTTACTATTCAGATTTCAAAACTTCATTATTTCTCTCCATTTGAAAAAAGGAAGAATGAACTAAAATAGCAATACAGCAGCAGTATGTGAAACAGTGAGTGAATATCTTGTGCTCCAAGATTTCATTCAGACTTTGGCACACATGAAATTCTGAGATAATGGAAGTATAATTTTGCTTGAGGATTTAAGTCTGTGAAGTAATAAATGTAAATTTGTGAACTGCTGCTTCAGTTAAGTACTAATGTAAATGTAATCTTGGCTGCAAATTACTGTATCACACTTGGAGACATGTGTTGTGCCTCCATATCCTTGTTTATCTAGTGTATGTCAGGATGCCAGGTTCTTGTCCTTCTGACCAGCTGTGCTAAGACTTGTTGTGCATTAATCTGGCCTTGTGTGCTCTGTGTGTGTGCTGCATTTATGATTTTGTGCTCGGCCTGGTGTGAGCATTGGTGCCAATAATGACTTATAAGTTACATTAACTGTGTCCTTTTCTCTAGTTAGGCTAATTTATATTTGTGCTGTGCATGTAGCTTTTACAAGTTCTTGCCTGGCAGTCCTCTTTTTTTTCTTTTTTTCTTAATGTTTTGGCCTATAGTGCCTGTAGGCATACCTGAAGAGTAAATGTGGAAAGTGCTGTTCAGTGTCTGTCCATTAGTGGCACAGGCAATTTTACTTAAAGTGGTACCCATATTAGGGCACATATCACCACCCAAGGGCATCTTTGGTGTAACCACCTAAAACCTGGGTGGGTATCATGGTGACATGTAGGTAACTTTAAACGACTCGACAAATGGCATAGCTTCAAAGTGGTACGGGGTGGGATTTGAACCTATGCATGGACATCTGCCTGATACCATGCTCACCACCTTATCAACTACACTAAGCTGATCCCTGTGAGTTGCTCCCACCTGCATTGGTGAGTGGTGTCCTGACTACTCCCCTTTGAGTTGCTGTCAGTCCAGTGGTGTAATTAGTGGGCACCACAATATATCATAGAAATGACTCCAAATGATGCAATCTACTAATTTGGACCATTTATAACAATGCTGTGTATTCTCTGAAATTACAAATGAACCAAAAATAATTTTGAAGTTATAAATGGCATGTAGTAGAGACAGTGTGGCAAGAGTGTACTACTCACAACACTGGCCTCAACTCCCCTTGCTATTATGGATATTACTGGAGAAAGCCATCAGTTTCACTCATATGAAACAGGAATGCACCACTGGAAAGTAGATATTTTTCTAAAAAACTTTTCTTCTATACACTTTCTTTCACAAATCACTCATTTACTATTAATGCTAATACATAAGTTTTAAGCAGAAACCAAAAAATCCCTGCATTAAGTTAGGTTAGGTTTAGTTAGAATACATCAATGGCTTTATATGTGTAAAACATCATAAAATTTGCATCTAAAAATCTCCTAAATCTTTGGAATTTTTCTGACGTCAAGAGTGCCCATCTTGTGTTTGTAGGCATCAAAATACAACCACAGATGCATTCTTTATTACTTAATGTCAGACTGATGCCTTTGTCTTTATTTATCCTATCAGGCTTACTCATTCTTGTGTAGCTAACACCTTTCATTGTCAATAGACTATTTTCCAATATTTGATTTCTTACCTTAATGATGGTCTTCTGTCCACAGCCATCATTCCTAGAGTTTCAACCAAACGATGTCAGTATCTTCAAACTGACTTCCGATCTTTCTAAGATTTCCGATTGGGGCAGAAAAAATCTAGTAGTTTTCAATGCCTCAAAAACTCAATACCTCCATCTATCAACTTGACACAACCTTCCCTTCTTCTTCAATGATACTCAACTGTCTCCCTCTTTCACAATGAATATCCTCGGTCTGTCCTTTGCTCACAATCTTAACTGGAAACTTCACCCATCTCATCTTTTGCTAAAACAGCTTCCATGAAGTTAGGTGTTCTGAGGCGTCTCTGCCAATTTTTCTCACCCCTCCAGCTGCTTACTCTGTACAAGGGCCTTCGCATGTTTGGGGGGGTTCCAGTCACACAGTTTTGCTTGATAAGGTAGAATCAAAAGCTCTTCGTCTCATCAACTCCCCTCCTCTGACTGTCTTCAGCCTCTTTCTCACCGCCGAAATGTTGCATCCCTTTCTATCTTTTATCGCTACTTTCATGCTAATTATACTACTGATCTTGCTAACTGCATGCCTCCCCTTCTCCTGCGGCCTCGTTGCACAAGGCTTTCTTCTTCCTTTCATCCCTATTCTGTCCAATTCTCTACAGCAAGAGTTAACCAGTACTCTCAGTCATTCATCCCTTTCACTGGTAAACTCTGGAACTCCCTCCCTGCATCTGTATTTCTGAATTCCTACAACTTGTCTTCTTTTAAGAGGGAGGTATCGAGGTATTTGCTCCCCTACTTTGGCTGACGGTTTTTGCACTTTTTACACTGTCTAGAGAGCCAGCACTCAAGTGCCTTTTTTTTTTATCTTTTTTTTTTTGCCCTTGGCTGGCCCTCTTCCCTATGTAAAAGAAGAAAAAAAAAAAAAAAAGTAATAGTAAGTTCTCACCCATACCACTGTATGCATCTCATAATCTTTTCTAATAGTTGAACCATTACAAACCTAAGTACATTACTACATTTGTTTATATATTACATGAAAGCACAATGAAATTTCATCTTGAAATTCAGAGGGTGACCAATTTTCAGTTACAGTACAAAATCAATAAAGAGAATTAATAAAATGTATGAAAACAAGGCCAAGGAAAGTTCCTCTGAATAGGTAGGCAGCCTGTGCCACAAAACTTCCATCAAGTCCCTGGAAATATTTGAAAAAAAAAAAAAATCATGTATGTCATCAGTATTTTCCTTACACCTTCACACCACTGGTATACTTACTTGTGCCCTGAAGCATGACTTGTCCTGAATGAGTTCTTGTCCTCCGTACATCACCGACATTGTGGATGAAATTGAAGAGGTTTCCAAAAAAAAACAAGTCCAAAATACCGGATGGAATTAATCACTTCCTGAGACACAGCATTTGTACTGGATGCGTCATCACACCACTAGGGCTTACTCTCTCACCAAACTATCCATTTATAAACTGCTCGAAGTAAAACGACTTCCACTGTTTCCTATCTGGATAAGAGTTAATCGCCAGTGATGACACAGACAGAGTGCAGACCAGCGGGCAACCCTCGGCAGTTGTCACTTGTCAGTGTGGCGGTACAGACTCCAGCCAGGGACAAAGCAACGATGAATTTTGGAAAATAGGATAAATTTACCAAAAGAAGAAGAAAAGAGAGAGAGAGGGAAAGACTAAAATATCCACTGAATAACAGGAAATGACAGCAACAAAACATAAATGAAAAAAAAAAACTATGTATTAGAAATTAGGGAATGATTCTACAGTATAGCTCGCAAGTGAAAGTGAAGGAACAGACGAGTAATACGGGGTAGTGGGAGGGAGAAAGGGCAGAAAAAAAAAGTAGATCATTCAGCAAAAGTAATAGAT
The DNA here is from genome assembly GCF_017591435.1 of Portunus trituberculatus. Lineage (NCBI taxonomy): Eukaryota > Metazoa > Arthropoda > Malacostraca > Decapoda > Portunidae > Portunus > Portunus trituberculatus. Next base: position 6,882,172 of record NC_059297.1, on the reverse strand, counting down.
ATATAACCTATCTAAGAATCCCTTGAACCTTTATATCAGAGTGGACCGGAACGGACGCACTGCAGACTACCTACTGTTACCAATAATCTCTACCACCACACTGCAAGACTCCAGCCCAGCCACAAAGACACTGTGAGTAAATGTAATAAGCGAGTCCAAGGCTCAGGCTGACCCATATTCTGGTGATCGATTGAATCAATAGAGAGGTGTCAGTGGGTCATGGGCGCGTTCCAGGGCGAGGCATTGTCACACCAGCTCTCTCATCAATCTCAAAGAGTAATATTGCCATAAATAAGAGATGTAAAACACCGTGTGTGTGTGTGTGTGTGTGTGATGTACCTCTGGTCTTGATCGTATGAGAATGTCAACCTGAAATATATGTAGATGACGCCATTGCTTGCTATCTGCCAGATACGAGAGACTAGCAGACACATAGGTAGCTTAGAGGCACAGCTACACAGATTAGAAACAAATCTTCAAGACTGATTGTGCGTATCATCCATATTTGCTTTGTTTGAAATTAATCAGTACATAGATCGTCGGTAAAAGGAGGTAGGAAGAAAGTAAATGACTGGAATATACTCCGTTGTATGGTGATCACCTAAGTGCAGAGAGAGAGAGAGAGAGAGAGAGAGAGAGAGAGAGAGAGTGGACAAAATCTAAGTAATCTTCAGTTGACAGGAAGCAACCTGTGTACTCGTACTTGCGCACTGAACTGACACTCCTGAAAGTCTTAACCCAAGGAAGCTACAAACACGAGCTTCTTTACCTTATTACGCTCATGAGCAAGATCTATGAACAATAAATACTGACAGACACACACAAGGACTGATATGTATAGTAATGTAGTCCTATAGGTTTCTTGAATGTTATATTGACAACTCAAGTCTCTCCAGCGAGTAGCAGCCACAACGACACCCAGCAGAGATATATCACTAGCAGCCAACTCACTCCGCGCCGCTCATGGGTGATACAAGAAAGACTTACAACATGGAAACCGTTTTATTTGAGAAGGACACAAAGAGGCAGTCAGTGTTGCACCTCAGGCAGCACCCTTGCCCTCCCTTTCCTCGCTCCCCTGCCACTTCCACCATGAGGGTCCCACGGACTCCTCGTGCACGGGGAAATACAAAAGTTCTCGTGACCTGAAATTTCATCAAGAAAGGAAGAGTCGGGTGTTGTTATTGTCATGTATGGGTAATGGGGTTATCAGAGCAGGGGATCGAGGAGTGACGGGGCGCCGGTGGAGTGGCGGGTGCTGGGGGCGGGAGAAGGGGCGTCGGGGCTCCGGGGCCAAGACAACAGAGCTCGCCCTTCCCTACTCCAAGGAGAAAGAAATGTGATATGTAGGGAAATATACAAATAGTTGTGTTGGCTGACAGTGTTCTAGGATTGGGTGGGAAGGGAGGGAGGGAATGAGGGAGGGAGTTGTTCAGTCTCATCAGAGAGAGAGAGAGAGAGAGAGAGAGAATCGTTATTAAGTTTTTACCCACTTATGACCGACAATACATAGTCCATGTAAGATGAGCATTTTCTTCTCATACACTGTACATCTGCTGGAGTTAAGGAACTGTCGGGGCGGTGGAGGTGGAGGAGGAGGAGGAGGAGGAGGAGGAATGGAGGACAAAATTTACATGCCTGGCCTCTCGGACCCGGCTGACATGAGGGAGGCGGTTTGCTGAGGCGTCAGGAATCTTTGAGAACCAAGCCTGCAGGTGTAGCAATGGTGGTTCGGGTTCAGGAGGGGAAGAAGGGGCAACTATTGTTATGAGTGAGGAAAACAGTATTTATATACATTTTTTTGTCATTTAGATCGAGGATAAAAAATAATAGAGGAACGCACGTACAGTCGTGGTCAGAGAAAGAGGAACTTCTGCAAGAACTTCCACTGTGTTTTGCCTTTTTACTTCAACCTTAAGTCCTATAAACTGCTAACAATCTCCCTGCTAAGTCTGACATTCGGGAGATTCTCAACAGACCACGGGACTCAGGGCTGAGAGGAAAAATAACATGAAATACAGTGGACCTAAATGCAGAGGGTTACTCGACCTATGGCAATAACTGCACGACGCTTTAGTGGTCATGTAGGAAGAATCAAGCTGAGGTACTTGGTTGGTAACACTGGAACTGTGGTAGGTAGTAGTACTGTACGTAGGTATGTACTTAACAGGCGGATTGGAATTTGGGAGACGGAAAACAGAACAGAAACCGAACAATAAACCAAAGTCACAGAAAACGTTGTCATAATCAGTTGGGCGGGGTTGCAGGTGCGTGACTGGATTTCTAGTAGTAACGGGAGGACCAGCCGGGCGGGGGTGGGTGGTGGGAGTGGGGTTTTTGGCACATCGGGACCAGACTGAGGTGGGGGAGGAGACGGGTGGGCGGACGGGCGGGTGGGGGGGCGGGCTGGGGAGGAAAGGGCACGGGATGGGCGGTGTAAATCCGATGGGGTGTAATGTGGAAGGAGGAAAGAGGTGGAAGTTATCGCCGGAATATTTACGCAACAAACTGAAATACTGAGCCGTCACATGGAAAGCCTCCTCATCCACGGTGTGTGTGTGACCAGCCGGGTGGCGGGGGAGGCTGGAGTGGGCCGCTTGGATGCAAAACAAAGTAACCGATGACGGGGAAAAAAGAGAAGGTTTGGTCCACTCCGCTCCCTGGACCGATAAATTAACACACTGATATGTACAAAGCACAATCATTTCACCGTAGCCACTGAGTACACTAACATGAAAAGCAACTATCATGATTACTAATAGCCCTGATATTCTTTTTCTCCTCATTACACCTCTAATACACATGTTCCATAGTCAAAAATCTTACCTTTGTAAATATAAACAACAGATGCATTCTTTTAAACACTCTCATATACATAAAATCAGCTGCAAGATGGTGAACAATGGTGTGTATTTACAGACAAGAGAGCAACATAACCTCTACCCCCAGCACAGGCAACGGGGCTAGTGGTGCTGCAGCGGGGGACTAGGGAGGGGGCTATACAGGAAGGGAGGGCGCCGACGGAGGGGGAGGGAGGGAGTAATGGCGTCATCACCTAGGAAAGGATGCTAACTGCTTCAATGCATCTCCAATGGTTTGCTGTAAAGTCACGAAAAATGGTCTCTAGTACCTTAACCATAACACTCCTAACAACAATAAGGCTAATTATTATTATTATTATCATTATTATTATTATTATCATTATTATTATTTATCATTCATCAATGATATTTGTAATTCATTTATTTGTTATTGATCATCATTATTACTGGTTTTATTACATCATGTTGTGGTCTTGATTACGATGCAAACTTTGTTCCTGTATACAGCGTTATATTGATTTATCTATAATTTATTTTTGCTATTTCAAAAAGATTTTATTATCATTGCTAGTTTTTTTCTTTCATTTGATACAGAAGACATTCAAGCAGGTTCCACCCTCCGAGGAAGAAAGCATGACAATATCTGCAGAATTTGTGAGAATCCATGACATTTCAGCCCCACAACCAGCGGGGACAAGGCGCTCAGTGGGGGAGGGGCGGCACTCCTTACCATTCCTCTAAGGCGCAGGGCGGGGAGGACAACCGCACTCACACCACACACAGTCAACCAACCTCACGCCTCTCACTCAACTCATCCCGCGCTAGGCCGACACATACCGACACACCACGCACACCCAACCACCAAGCAGTCTTGCTCTTTCTTTCTTTCTCTCACACACCAGGAATATAAACTCCACACCACACCACACCACACCATACCTCATCACACCACACGATAGGTCTAGCCACACCCAGACCACGCTGCACCCCAACAGTTGGCTTCTGAAACAAGTAGCAACATCTCACAATCTAACTGCACCCCTAACAACAACTTTTATCACCTTATTGTAGTACACTATGAATGAATACACAATAATACTTAACGAAATGACTTCCTCACACCACACACAGGCAAGCAAGTGCAATTTGTAACACTTAATGTAGCTCTGACCACTCTATTAAACCTGTGCAGCGCTCACGCCACAGCTTCAGTCTAAATATATTTGGCCAGATAAACATACCAGCTCATTGGGGGTGATTCTATATCTCACATACAGGTCTGACACGAAACAAAGTTTTTTTTTTTTGCGTTTTTACAAGTATGTTTTCATAATATTAAGCAACTGTATAATTTTATATTCTTAAAATACAAACAGTCATTCACAAGAGGCTCAGCAGTTGTCTCTGTGTTGAGTGTGAGTATGGCTGCCACCTCAGTAGAGAGCCCATGTACTGTACCGGACATGCAAACACTACCATAGTGCAGGTACTACAGACACTGGTCGGTGCTGGGCCGGGAGAGGGACAAACGCCTGCCGCCGTGACCCGATACTCGTCTTGAAAAATGTTCTCGATGGGGGGAAAGGGCCACAAAATTTTTAAAGGGTTAATTACAAGAGATCACACCAAGCACCTACGGAGGAGTGATTGTGCTCTTTCTGATATGAGAGAACCGGAACCCTGTAGAGTTATTCACCTTGGGTTGGCTGACTACGGGTACTATATTGTATTTCTTCAGGAAATGACGGTCTGAGTGACGAATAACTTGAGGATTCTCGCTTCCGGGTGACTCAAGCCGAGTGCCGGGGTGCTCTGCTGCCTTGTTGCCATCCTGTGCACTCTCAGCAGTGTTCTAACTTCTCATTATTGCTACAAACATATGCGACTGAATGGAAGGAGGAAGGAGGCCTCGTTTCAAGGAGGTACATTCCCACCTGAGAGGAGAACATCCTAATTCAGTATACTAATAAAGAAAATAATAATAACAGTGAAAGAAGGCAAGTAATGAAATGGTAGTTTTACTTAATGACCATGATTAGTCATACTAATCAATGTGGAACAAGAAGGAAAGGCTATGGATGTAAGTCCATAGGAAGCTCTTCAACTATAAAAATGGCGCAAATGAACGTGATATTATACACTTTTGTAAGAAATAAACCAAATAAATTTAGGTGCGTCTGCAAAGAGGTGTCAGCTTCACCTATCAGCTACTGAGTTCAAATTCACAAGGAAATGGAAAGTTGAAATTTGCATTCAATAAATTTTCCCATTAATAAGAGCCTTTCTCATTCTTAAAAAAAAAAAAAAAAAAAAAAAAAACAATGATAACGAACAACACTCCAAAGATGATGATGTCAATGGGTGAGGTTAAGCTGAAGGGGAGCCAGCCAGTGGTGTGTGAAGGCGGAACCAACGTGGTGGTGGTGGCGGCGACCGGCTGGTGCTTCACACAGCTATACCCAAGACAGAGTTCCTCACTACATCCATGAACAGCCTAGAGTGTGCGTGATTGTTTGCTTTTAGATACATGACATCTCGATTAAGAGCGGCGACCGTTAGCAGACTTTGCGATATTATGGGAGTAGGAAAATCAGGTGACAACAGATTCCTATACGTAGTGCCAAACCTGAGTATTGGCTGCCTGGAACGCAGCTTTAGTTTTCTGAGTGTTTGGTATAAGTTGAAGAAATGGTTCATGCAGATGGTGACCGGCTTGTTGGTGAAGACTGGACTACACAAACAGCAGCTACCTTCAGTACAGTGTGGAAAATAACTACAAAAGAAGAAAAAAGACCAGAAAAACCCAACAAGCCAATGTATTCTTCAAGTACTGGTGGAAATGCATTACTGACTTCCTGGCTTCTGAGGTACATACAGCGTTCAGACCGATGCCGGCTTGTCACTTCCGTCTCGGCGTGGCCAGTGTACAGTAAGATTGAAGTAACGGTATTTACATTTATTTTGTTTTAAGGTTTTTGATGTCTTCATCACTGGCCTACAAACACTGGTGAACATGATCTAGCTACTGCTGCTTAACTCAGTAATGTAACCATGGTGTGGACTGCCTCACTCGCTCGCTCACACTGACCCTACACAACTATACGGAAATGTGGATGATCTCAAGGTATTTTTCACAGTATTCTAAGTATAAAATTATTAAATAGACTAGAAGCAAAAGAAAATGTACATATAAAAAATTTGACACCATTCAAGTACAAGAGCACTGCAGAAGTGTGAGTGCAACCCTGTCAACACTGATAAAGGAATGAAGGAATATGGCATCTGGTTCGCTCATCCGTCGTCTGTCGTTCCTTAAAAGTACATTTGGGCAAATACTATTCATGCATTTCACTTAACCACACAAAGATGTCTGAAAGGCAGTTGAACTGACAAAGCACCAAAACTCGTGCATGCAAGCTGAGGTCCTCGTTGCCCCGGCAGCGACGCCGTCCACAGCGCGCATGACCACGACCCCGGAGCACCAGACACTGCCAGCACGCCGGGCGCCGAGCTGGGCACTTCTGCGCGGCGGCAGTGCTTACATGCACCCAGGTTGTGCAGTGGGGAGCTATTGTGACCTTGATGAAGGAAGATGGAGTTCCTGGTATGATGTTCTGCACAAACATGACCATAGTGTCCGGGTGACCTTAGGGTAACGGCGGAGTGTGCCAGGGCTGACGCGAGGGTCGTGAGTCACCTCTGAGTCTAATGGTCCCGATGGACTCTGGTGGTGTAAGTAATGTTAAAACTGCATCATGTGACTGTACTGTTTAGCTTGTCTAAGAATTTCATTAAAATTGGATTATTTTTTTACTGCTTTTGAAAGCCTGAGGCCCAGCAATTGAGGGAGAGACACCTCATGCTCTGTATGACTCCTGGAGTGACAGTAAAGTTACAGGAACAGTTGATGATGCCAAGGAAGGTCATAGAAATGAGACATCCTTGGCAGAAATTTGGAATTATGCTACACAGCTACTTTTGTGGATTAAAAGGATTTCTAGGCGGGTAACGTCCCCTTTGGCTGAGGTTACTGAATGACTGACTCGGTATCTAACGTCACTTTTCAACCTCAGCCACTGATCACCGAGAATACCGTCACCGCCAGGTCAGCCGGGGTCAGGGCTGCAGCACGCCTGGTAGCATCAAACAGTGTCTGGTACTCTACCTCACAGTCTGCATGGGAAACATCGGGCGTGAGGGAAATGGAAGCCATCTGGCAAGTAGTTTGCACCGCCGTTTGAATACTCTCAACACCACAGACTACTGGGGCAGCGCAGACACTTGGCTCCCTGTCTGCTGACTCCAGTGTCCGCACTCCCACTGACTACAAGCTCTTGGCAGTTTATCTAGTGATAATATTTGACATCTCCACTGAGACAATATATTAAATTAAAAGTTTGTGGCAGTGATTTGTAACACAAGTTGCATAAATCCCGCAGTGGCCTCGTCCCGCAGGCGGCGATCGAGGGTAATGCTTAGGCTTGCCCACAGCTGCGGTGTTGTGTCCCCAACATCCTCTTGTATGCACAGCCCAATGACACCATCCCGTGGTCTCCAGTATAGGTGGCCCTCACCTGCCCGAGTAATTCCACGTATTGATGCCAATACCCAACGACCACCACAGACTTGAGGAGGCTTTGGAACTTCCTTGCAACAAGTGATGTTAGGGATTCAGCTAATTTCTTCTGGGCTGCAACTAGTGCTATTTTAGGCTTTACTAAACACATCAGAACCTTGCCCATCGTCAACATGGCGGCAGCCAGTTAACTGGGCTCTGGCCAATTTCACGGAGACTTGGAGAGCAGAGACAGATTTACGAGAGAGCCATCGACAGACCAAATATGCTGGACCTAAGGTGGCATTGCTTCCTTGTACACAACCACAGAACTCAACACTCAGAGGACCTGCTAGGGCGTCCCAGTGGCCAAGGAACTGGCTAGCTGGACGCCGTCTCGGCCCCGTCCTTATCCTCCTCGGTCTCCGTCTCCGGGTCGAGGCCGCGGGTGGCAGTGAGGGTTGACGCCGCCTCCGAGGATCCTGCTGGCAGGGAGCTTGTCGGAGCGGCGGTAGTGGATGGCGGGGACGTGATGGAAGAGGTGGGTGTGGAGGTGGTGGAGGTAGAGCCGGGGGCAGAGGGCCCGCTGGCTGCTCCACTCCCGGGGTCTCCACCTGAGCTGGTGGTGGCCATTGCCCCGAGCACCAGCTTGGGCCGGAGATTAACAGGAGGATTCGGGGAGGAGTCGCTCTCTGAGCCTGGGGACTGGCTGGTGGGCGTGGTCCGGGGTGTGGTCCTGGGTGTGGTCATGCGGCTGCCGGGACCCCCGACCTTCCGCCTCCCCGGGTCCAGGTGCGAAGGCCGCGCACTCCGAGCATTCGCTGCTTCCGCTTCCCGAGCTGTCTGGAACAAACAGTGTAACAGAGTCCGCCAGAGGGGGACACCACCCTTCTTGATGCTCCCCTCCAATGCTCACCTCACTTTGAACTTAGAATTAGAACTTAATTTATGAAACTAAGAACTTGATTTATAGAGTTAAGTCACTTGCAGTGTATTCTTAATGAAGCTATTACAGTATTTCATTATAGAAATATCGTTTACACGTAACATTAATCATTAAATACATTTTCACTAATCAAATGATAGTTCCAGCCATCTGGTGAGTGAGTTATATTTAGTCAACATGAATGGTTGTCAATGAATGCAAAAGGTCTGGATGCTGCACAGAGATACAACAGTGACATGATGAAATGTGAAATGCATTTTGAAAACTTTTTTGTTGTTTTGAGTGCACAAAGAGGCTAAGAATAAGAATGTTACGGTGAGTCTACTTTCTCGTCAAGCTTTGCCCAACTATTGTTACACTGCATTATCTTACACTGCAAAAATAACTAATCTAATCTTAAAAGTGCAAATCATACATAATCTTATTTACAGAATATTACAGGACACACACACACACACACACACACACACACACACACACACACACACGAGTATAATGATGACGTTCTTCTATACACTGTCGGCTGTATTGAGTGTTGTTGACAAAAGTTCACCACCATCATAGCGAGTAGGTTGGTGGTGAAGGCGACCGTGAGGCAGCGTGGGACAACCTGCCTTCCTATACACACTGTTTTTGAGGAATCAGTGATTTCATGCACATTTTGAAACTTTTGCGTGATCGCTTTCTGCAACATACGAATTATCTATCAGCAGAAGCGTACATATGACAGACAATCCATAGAGGTTAAGAGGGCACGCTAAGAACCTCTCTTACTATTCACACTGATACATTTCATAATATTCCTTGCTCCTTCCTGTCCCTATAGTTGTTATCAGTGTCGAAGTACAAGATAGGGAATGATATCTGTCAAGCAGTCGTGTCCAGGGCTAAGATGTGAGATAAGCCTCAAGTAACAGATATATTTAGTCCCATGATTAAATTGTGTAGTGTAAGAACGAACCGGTGAACAATTAATAATACTTCAAATTTAGTTACTGGAAATAGAGAATAAGGATTATGTATGTTTCAGAATTTGGATCGAGTAATGGGCATAAAGTAATTGTTCGTTGGGTACTTAGGTAATTAATTAGTGCATGGAGTATTCCGCAAATTAGGGCAACTCACCACTTCCCTTCACGCTTAGGCCTCTCAACGCACTCCCTTCACTTCACAATGGACGAGTGTTTATTCTGTGTGTGTGTGTGTGTGTGTGTGTGTGTGTGTGTGTGTGTGTGTGTGTGTGTGTGTTTGTGTTAGTCTTACTAAATAAACCTCGTAATATCTACCATAGGATGATCGCCTTAATCCATGCATAGCACCTTGTCATGATTGCGCAATCTCGCACTGGCGTACACTGTGGAGGCACAGCGCACAAGGCGAGGTGAGGGAATCTCTACTAAGGATGCTATAGTACTGCTCTTTACTCCTCCATCACCAGTATCTACGAGGAACTTGGCTTATGAAGGTCGGTTGTACCTGAATGATCAACATTCTCGTACTTATAGTCCACATGCCCAAGGAGTCATGGCAATTACTCTCCCTCGGTGAAACAAGCTCATTATTAGTGCTTCCTGTACTCTGAGTTGCATTCGGGATACAGTACAAGGGAGGAGAGAAATCCTACATTACATTAACTTGGGTATCTTTAGCATGTCTGTAGCAGCTTCCTAAGTACAGTCATGGTCGGAAGTCAAGTAACATGCGGCCAAGAATACTTTGCGTTTTCACTCTATCTTAAGTTGTCTGATCTGCTAACAGTTTCCTTATAAAATCTAATAGATAGATTCTTAGTAGATCAGAGGGCTTAAGACTGAGGGAAGGCAGGAAACAGAGAAAGGGAGTGCGTTATGTTATTCGACTTCTGCCTGTGACTGTACTACTAACGTTTTCAGAAGCTCTGTCACGCTGTTTTTTTCACAAATAACTCGATAACGATGCATTGTACGTGTATAATGTTTTGGAAACGGGCTATTCACCCCTTGTGTTAATTTTTGACATGAAGCTGAATCATCTCAAGTTAATACTTAAGGTACTTTATTAGAACATCATGACCATATCCAGCTTGTGGAAGTCGTGGCCGGACTTAGCTGGCAACCATCGAAACAACGTTCTGTATAAGTCCCGCCTTCCTGACACCCCTTCCTCCTTCCTCCATATACTCCATTCATGTTGTATGGGAATGTATTTCCCCCTATTTCTGTAAAATTGTCTTTTTTCAATACTGATGCATGTACATGTACTGAATGAACACTAAGTAAGAGAGTGGGGGAAAGGTGAGAGAGGGAGAGAAAGTAAGAGGGGGACAGTGATAGTGGGTGTAGTAGGGGGAGGGAGGAAGAAGGGGGAGGAGGGAAGAGGGGGACAGTGATAATTGCTTGGGGGGGTGGGGGGAGAGGAATGATGGGGTGATAGGTTGGGGGACATACTGCAGGGTGTTACCTGAGTTGGGAAGTTACATGCTTTCATTTACTTTTTCATATTACCCTCTTAGTGCTCATTCAGTACATGTACATGCGTCAGTATTGAAAAAAGACAATTTTACAGAAATAGGGGGAAATACATTCCCATACAACATGAATGGAGTATATGGAGGAAGGAGGAAGGGGTGTCAGGAAGGCGGGACTTATACAGAACGTTGTTTCGATGGTTGCCAGCTAAGTCCGGCCACGACTTCCACAAGCTGGATATGGTCATGATGTTCTAATAAAGTACCTTAAGTATTAACTTGAGATGATTCAGCTTCATGTCAAAAATTAGCACAAGGGGTGAATAGCCCGTTTCCAAAACATTATACACGTACAATGCATCGTTATCGAGTTATTTGTGAAAAACAGTGTGACAGAGCCTCTGAAAACGTTAGTAGTACAATACTTTATAGTTTAGCACCATACGCTTGACATGGCTAAGGCCCATATTCAGAAACGCTTTGCTTTCTCTCAACAATTATTTTCAAAGGCTGCAAAGATGATAAGCCTGGTCCTTAGGCCTGTTTCGTCTTTTAATAATGTAGAAATCTTAACAATTTGTGACAAAAAATAACATCCTTAAAAACTCGTGCAGTTTCAGTTAGAGCCTTCCGAAAACAGCGGAGTTGTTGCGCAGAAGTGTTTCAGAATCTGGACCTGAGTACAAGGTGACGTGGCATGGGCTCACTTGGCTACCTGGCACTGGAGGACCAGCAGCCTCGCGTCTCTACCAACTAGCTAGTATCTCTTTACATACTAACACTCTTCGGATCATCAACCTCGTGAGTCTGTGAAGAGAAATCCACACACAGCCACATTTTAATAAAGGTTGAAAGTAGAATCACCTAAAAAGATAAATGAATAAATAAAAACAAAGGAATAAATGAAAGAAAAAAATGATTAAAAAGATAATTCGACAAATATTCAAGAAGAAAACAATACATACCCGCACTGCGATAAGGTTGACGGTGGAATGATCTATACAAACAAAATAAGTAAACTAAAATAAATCAAGAAAAAAAATAAATAAAAACACGTATACAAGAAAGCAAAACTTTAAGAAAATGTATACTCTAATGAGTTCAAAGTAAACTTGTTTAACCCTTCAATGCTGGGACACATTTTTCTTTAGATTTGTGTACGATTAAACCATTTTATTGAGATTAGGAAGGATCTATGGAGGTCAGAAGATTAATGGCCACAGTCTTCACTATTCTAATCCCCTACATATAAGTTTCTGAAGCTGTATAAAATCACCAAATAGTAAGCAAAATGAATATGGAAACGTGTCATGGTACTAAAGGGGTTAAGTTTAAAAGTAAACAAATACCTCAAAAATGAATAAAACAAAGAAAAAATATAGAGAAAGAAAATATGTAACAGCACAGATAACAGTAGATTTGGATTTGACACGAAAATCGCCGCGGTGCAGTAACGTACCCAAAACCGGAGAACGGACCTTAAATTTCAAACCTCGAAATCTCAGCTCCTAGCCAATATGAATCTATGAAAATCACTGTGAAGCAAGCTAAATGTGTTTAATTCAATGCCTGAAAGCGATATCTAAATCCATACAACCGTGTCATAGTACCGCTCAGTTATACGAGTCAAACAAGAGAATTTATATAGTACCAGGTGGATGTTTAAATACAACTTCAAGCTTACAGCTGTATTTCAAACACAAAATGCAAATTTTGTATCACTTATAAATTACTTTACATGATTTTGGCTGTCCACTTGCTCATCTCTTCTTCACACCTGTGAGTTTACGCCTCTTGTCATCACTCTGTGACCGTGTGTTACCTCCTGTGGCGACACCAGGTTTGCGCTTGGCGTGGACATCACTGTTGGTGTCTTATACTATCCCACCCTTATATATGTCACAGATGTTGCACTAGCGTACTCTATATAATTTCATTAACAAAAATGCAACTTTTTTTTTTTTTTTTTTTAGGAAGACTATTTACAAAGCGCGTAGGCGGGCTTTATTTTTTACATCATTAACGCGAAGAAATATATCGCAGTAGTTACTATCAGTCACTGCCTAGGCATTGTTTCCTACCATTCTAGTCACTATTAATCATTCATCGGTTTGTTGCAGTCACGTTAGTAATCAGGTGAGTTTAACACTTAACAGCACTCCACAGTACACTTCCACGTCACAGTGATGTCAATAACATGTCACTGTTCTTCACCAGTGTCACTATCTTTTCCCAAACTGACTATCTATATGGCACCAGATGTCATAACTGCAGTCATTGCCACCAGTTGCACGCGTCTCGGATTACGTCCCAGTTACAGCCTCTCACTCTGCCATTTTGTGTGACCTCTCATTATATTTCACTGTAGTGTTTCACATTGTACGCCTCAAGTCACCACTAGCAGTTCTTCTCCACTGTACCACTGACTTAACTCCGCATACAACACTCAGCGTCACCCTACACACGTCACGGTTGGATACACCACTCACAATGTTAAATCTGTGTGCATTACACCACTCACAATGTTCACTCCTTATTCACCTCACTGTACTTCATTTAATCACTGCACAGTGACATCACTAGCAACTGCATCACACACGCGCATAATAACATTTTCATGTGAGCCTCGACACAAACTCTTCACACTTTCACTGTGAATCCATTGTTGGACAAAACTCTTTCAACAGCATTCACATTTCACTGTTTCATTGTCTCCACAAATGTCAAAATGCCTGAACATGCACCTAACAATTATAACCCCTCACTCTTGGCTGCAGCGGTATCCCTGGCACGACTGACTTGAACCGAGTGACTTGAGAAGTTGAGTGACTGTCCGTTGGCTAAATCGTTGACCGTCTCGCTGTTCGCCTGAGATTTTAAAATGACTCGTTCGCAGTAGACATGGGTGTATACAACTTGCCACAAATATGTACATAATAATAATGTTTCCTCCAGGTAGAGGTCAGCCGAGACTTAATCTGGTGCACCTCACAGCCTCCACAAATGCACACGCCTTCCCACTGCTGCGGTATTTAGTAATGATTAGTATTTCCTTAAAAAATGCACTTATTACTGTATAAAACTTTACAAAATTATAACTTTAACAGTCAGCTGCCGCGTACTACCAGTCGACCGCTTTGGGTACGTTATTGCAATGGCGGCGCGGCTCCGCAGTCCCGTGTCAAATCCAGATCTACTGTTATCTGTGGTAACAGATAAGTTCACGTAATCACATGTTAATAAGCAGGAGTTTATGACAGATTGATACAATTATAAGAGTGATTCCTAGAAAGAAAGGTAAAACGAAACAAAATTGATTAGTGCAGAGAGTAACAAAGTAATCAAAACAGACCACACACACAAAACAACAACAACTCAGACACAGCCACATTTTCATAACTGTCTTATTTGTGTAAACGTGATGGCTGAAATAAAAACAATAAAGTGAAACAAGATAAGAACATAAAAAGATCGCCCTGAAAAAAAAAAATGAAAATTCTACAGAGAGAAATGAAAATAATTACAAATTATGAATGGCAATAAAATAACCATGAAGAGAGAAATAAAAAGAAGACAAATTATGTCATTTCTAAGAGAAAAAGAAACTGATATTGAACTTAATCAACAAATTAATATAAAACAAAAAAATCACCCCTCCCCACACACACAAACACGCACACACACACACACACACACACACACACACACACACACACACACACACACACACACACACACACACACACACACACACACACACACACACACACACACACACATGGCATAAACAAGCACATTAATTTACAACACATAAACAACAAAGTGTGGAAGGAGACAACGATAATCCAAAGATATATTTTTCCGTGACAAAAGCGAGAAAAAGAATAGAGGAAGGATAAAAAGGAGGAAAAGAATTACTATTGATCGGAAAAATAAAAATAAATAAGAATGCAAGAAGTAAGGATACGGATATACAAAGTAAGGAAGAAGAAGCGAAAGGATAAATGTGCGTATGAAGTGGGGACGTACGAGGACGTGAGTGTAATGAAGGAATGAATGAAGGTAGGAATAAAGTTAGGAAAAAAAAGTAAAAAAAAAAAAAAAAAAAAAATAGAGCAAAGCAATGAAATAATGAAATAGAAATGAAGATACGAGAATGAATCAAGAATGTGGTAAAAGTTTGAGAAAGGAATAAAGAGACACAGAGAGAAGGAAGATAGAAACAAATAAGATAAAAAAAAAAAAAAAAAACCTGAATGACTAACAGATCATCTAGACACGATAACAGAGACAACACACACACACACATGCACAAAATGACCATAAAAAAAAGAAGAAAGGCAGAAAGAAAGGAAGAAAGGAAGGAGGGAGAGAAAGAAGGAAGGAAGGAAGGAAGTAACATGAAGCAATAAGAAGCGAAGACAAGACGAGGGAGACATTACCTGACTTGGAGGGCCAGAGGTCGAGAAGGAACTTGAGAATACTAATAGGCTGGTGGAAGTCCATGGGGTCCTCACTCTCACTCTGCAGCATCAACACAGGCCCAAAGCAGATGGCCAAGTTTTGTGTGGTCATCTTGTTACGCTCAGACTGACTCGCCACCAGCCGCAAGTGATCCATTAGCAGGAACAAGGTCATCTGAGGAGGAGGAGACAAGGCGCGTGTTGACGGTGAAGAAAGAGTTAAAAAAAAATGAAGAAAGGAAAACTGTGGCTGTTTGAGATGAGATGAGAAGTGAGAAAGAAGAGAAGAGGAGTGTGTTTGATTCTACTTTTGTTGTTTATGGAAGTAAAAAAAAAAATTGAGTTTAAGCGAGAAAAGGAGGAAAGACGGGTGTGTTTGGTGATGTTTTAGAGTATTTGCAAGAGGGTGGATGAAAGGTTTACAACAAGGAACGAGAGAAAAAGAAAGAGGAACGATTGGTGTGTTTGGTTATACTTAAGAGTATTTGTAAGAGGATGGATGAAGGGTTTAAAACGGAGAAAGAGAGAGAGAAAACAAAAAGAGAAGCAAAAAAAAAAAAAAAACGTTGATTGTATGGGAGAAAAAAGGAAAGAAGGGAAAGATAAAATAAGAAAAGAAATGTCAATGGTAAAGAAATATCAGTTAATTTGATAAAAAAAAAAGAGTAATGGTCATGTTATCTATAGCAAATGGTACAAAGAGTGAAATGAAAAAAGGAGGGAGGGAGAGAGAAATGAAAGGATAGATGAGTAAACCAAAAAAAAAAAAAAATGAGGAAGGAATGAAGGAAATGATTAAAAGAAATAAGGGGATAAATGAAAGGTGTTAAACTTACTAAAGAAGAAAGAAGAAGAAGGAATAAGAACACGACCGAGGAAAAAATGACGAAAAAAAAAGAAAAAGAAAAGCAGAAAGAGATCGAAAAGGAAACACTGCAAAAATAATACAGTAATAACAATATCAACAACAACAACAACAATAATCTGATTCCACAGCAAGCTACATATCTCCAGTATGACAGCATCACAGTATATCACAAGGGTATAGATTGATAGTAACGCAGGCACAACTCACTTGACTCACCCTGTTAACTTTGGGCAAGCAGTCGAGGATGGAGAACATGAGTTTAGCGTTGCCTTGCGGATCGTCTGGCAGCATGACTGTGAGCGCGTCCACAAGCATCTGATACAAACACTTGGTGAACAGAGGCTCCGGCAGCTCCCGCAGGTAGTCCTTCAGGATGCCTGCAAGTAAGAACGGGGTGTTAGCGAACATGACACAGACACTCAATGCAAAGTTACTGTTATTTTTTGTCTTTTGTGAGAGGTATTAGAGAAGGTTAATCTTGTTGTTCTGTCATTGGAGAGAGAGAGAGAGAGAGAGAGAGAGAGAGAGAGAGAGAACTGTTTTCTGGAAAAGACAGAAGTGTATCATTTTCACTCTTCTGTGAGTATAAAACATTTTTCTTTTGCAATGGTCAGAATGTTAACAATGGAGGATGAGTGAATGAACAGTATGCTGCCCATCAAGTTAACAACAACAACATTCAGTTCCTCGTTGTATTTTGGCTGAATAACGTTTACTTTCGCATTTGGTGAGGGAGGCACTGATTGGTCTAATACTCACTGCTAAGTGCACAACTACTTCATGGCTGCAGGCGCTGGCAAACAGAATAATTGAAATGGACCTCGACACTCTCACCGGTTCACTTGTGTCTCTATCAGAGTGACCAAGTCCTACTCGTACACTGGCCAAGACCTTGAGCTCGTCTGGCGGTGCAACTGTTCTGTTATTATAAGTCTGGCAAGATCATCCTCGCACTGTGCACTCCGATACTGCGTTGAAGAGTTACAAGACTAAGGTTCCCAAAAGCTTCCTTGTCCTTGAGGATGCTATGAACATTGAACCAGCATACGATTATCAAAAAGTACTCTTGAATCTTCTTACTTTCTCAGGATATGTTCCTCGACGCTTACATATCAATAGTTTCTTGAATTTAACTTTAGAATTGCAGTATGTCTGTAGCAAAGTATGTATGGCCAATTGTACACAAATGAACGTCTAAAAATCATATAGACTAGGTCTGAAGGATTCAAATTAGCAATAACGGGAGTGTTGCCATCCGTCTTTGTTGCATCACTCTGCTCAGCTCTCGCATGAATCTCACTAACCAGTAAATCTTGTTACTCTTCCTAAAGCGATCGTCCTTTAGCCATCATCCACCTCCACCAAGGCCATCAATCTCTCAAAACATTACTTGACATGCCATCTCTGCATCACCTCTGCTCTTTTATGTGGACCTTAGAAGGAGGCTGGCGAGTTGCACAAGAATCGTAATTGAGGAACTATCTTTTTTATATGTGGGCTTTTCACAGGAATTTATGGGCTAAAGGGGATACTTTTTAGTGTGCCTCCTATCTCAAAGCCCACCCGCTAGAAAACCGTTGCCCTGAGTGAGAAAGCCTAACCTACACTCTGACCATGGACAGGATTCGAATCCGTGTGCTTGGAGACCCCTCGGAACCCAAAGCTCGCATGGTTCCACTGTACCACGGCAGCCCATCTTTTATCTATATGTTTTCTGTTTCCCTCATTTATGTTCCATATTCAGGAAAGTTTGGGAACAAAGACCAGGGCAGGAGCAATAGCCTTTCTTTGAAAAGAACTTGTGACTGTCCTCGATAAAAGTCTGTCATTGATTGTACTCGTGCTAAACAATTACTTATAGCTTACACTGCCAGCGGTTCATGCGATACGTGACTATACGAGACCTAATGCTACGCTTTCTGAAGCAACATTGAATTTCACAATTTTCCAGTAATTAGTCACTAACTCCATCCTAAGGCTGAATAACAGAACATTTTTCCTAACTGTTTTGGGTGATACAAAATTAGATACAATGAAGAACTACGTCAACAAAACTTTGCTTATCTGAAGTTTTCATCAAAATGGAAGGGTTACTATCCAAGGTTTGATACTGACCTGTAATAACATTGATATCCGGCACGTTGTCTGAGGACAGATCCACCAGGCGAGGATTCCTCTCGAAGGCGTCCCTGAGGAGGCGCTTCTTGGTGGCTGATCCGCACAGCCGGTACAGGCCAATGATGTCCAGGCCCCGCCGCTCCACCTCGGCTACACACCGGGCGATGATGAGTGGGACTGTGCCGCCGCCAGACTCACGATTGGACACAGTGTCTAGATCCACTCCAAACAAGGAATTTTTGCGCACGCTCGGAGTTCGGAGGAAGGCCTGACGGGGCGGAGTGTAGCGCAACTTGAGGTAAAGTGTGCCCCGGGGCTCTATCTTTAGTGCGAGTTGATGCAGCGGAGATTCCTTGAGTAAACTCACTAGGTGTACCGAACCCTTATAACATAGTTTATGCCTGAACTGCGGGTCCCACGAGTATATCAAAAAGTCCAGCTCTTTGTTATTTATGAGGTCCAGGTCGAAGGTCTCATCCCAGTCAAAGTTCAGGTCGCCCGTCCTGACCACCGTGCGCGCCTTGTGCACGCGGTCACACTCCAGCACACAGTACAGGTCCCGGAACTCAGACCGCCCTGCAGCCTTCAGTCCCCGCCCGGCCAGCAAGTGCACCCACAGCATGCCCGACACGCCCTCCGACACCCCGCCCATGTTGCCCACGCCCACTTTGTACTTCAGGAACTCTGAAACAGAAGAAAAGGATAAATATGATGTAGATTTGAATATAAGTTATAATGTGATGGACTTCCTCTGCCATCTCATAGGAACACTAAATAATTGACTGAAGCCAGTGAAAAGTGTGTCAAAGCTACATGAGATATAGAAAACCTTCATTCGGCAGAGAAAGAAGTGTGAAGCTTTCTCGATCACTTGTAGCAGCTACGTAGTACTTACCTTAAACCTCTTAACTAATGTCCAGCAGGAAACATTACCTCACAGTCTTCTTAATTAATGTGTGGAAGGAAATACAGGACCTAAAAGTTGTTATAGATTTAGGAGAAAACTGAAAACATAATTACTGTGAGGGTCAGAAGGAAAACTTGAGTAAAATCATGCAAGCTTGGCATAATATTTGAAGATGTTAGAATTATCACACACCGCAAGGGAAGCTAAAAATAGTATAATCACCATTAAAGAATAAAAGTAATAATGGAGTTCTCTAGAAACACCATCTCTCTGACTCATTATTGAAAAAAAAAAACACAACTGCACATCTTTTAGAAGAGGTTGCAACTCGCACTAACCTTTTGAGTACAAGCTAAAACAAAAGCTAAACAAGGGACAAGCTCACCTCCTCGCCCTTCGAATAAACAGGTAAATTCACTTTTTCAGTAAATCTGGTGTAAACAATGAATGAATTCCGCTCAGAATTTGTGGTGGAAAAACCGGTAATTAGGCAGTCATGGATTTTTGGTGGAAATCATACAATACTGGTGTGTGTCTGTGTGTGTGTGTGTGTGTGTGTGTGTGTGTGTGTGTGTGTGTGTGTGTGTGTGTGTGTGTGTGTGAGAGAGAGAGAGAGAGAGAGAGAGAGAGAGAGAGAGAGAGAGAGAGAGAGAGAGAGAGAGAGAGAGAGAGAGAGAGAGAGAGAGAGAGAGAGAGAGAGAGAGAGAGAGAGAGAGAGAGAGAGAGAGAGAGAGAGAGAGAGAGAGAGAGAGAGAGAGAGAGAGAGAGAGAGAGAGAGAGAGAGAGAGAGAGAGAGAGAGAGAGAGAGAGAGAGAGAGAGAGAGAGAGAGAGAGAGAGAGAGAGAGATTAATTACCCACACACACACACAGGATCGTTTTAGAATATAATATAAACCGCAATTTTTCAACATTCATAGCGTAACTATTTTTAAACGAGGATATATAGACTTTATTTCCATTATATTTTCTACTCTCACGTTTTCCATCTGGGGTCAAACATCGCATTCACATCTCGACCACTGAAGCGTACACCACCAGTCTGCATACGTTGGTTGGAACTCTTGTGGTCAATCTTGATGTGTGAAGAATACTAAGGTGAATATGAAAGAAGCAACAAAAATTTACGTACTTGCCCACGTCTAAGGCAAATAGGCTGAGTTACTATACGCAGCCTCAAGATCATATTGGGATAGGGAGAGAGAGAGAGAGAGAGAGAGAGAGAGAGAGAGAGAGAGAGAGAGAGAGAGAGAGAGAGAGAGAGAGAGAGAGAGAGAGAGAGAGAGAGAGAGAGAGAGAGAGAGAGAGAGAGAGAGAGAGAGAGAGAGAGAGAGAGAGAGAGAGAGAGAGAGAGAGAGAGAGAGAGAGAGAGAGAGAGA